>NC_091087.1:50172500-50472500 GCF_032405125.1 Capricornis sumatraensis
ATCTCAGATTTGTTCACTGTTGTTAAATCATAATCTTAGGAACTGAAATTAGGAGTAATTTTGTTTTAACAGTTACTGAAGACCTAGTGTGTATGGATTGCCATTGAGTGATGCTAAAAGACAGTTACTGAGTCACCGTTTTACTGCATGCTGTGTTAGTTAATCTAGATACAGCCTGTCATTTAAACATCTTTCATGCAAACTCTGCGTTACTCTGTCTCTCTGAGCACAATGTCTATCTACATAGCTCCTGAGCAATATTGTCATTTATATTTTTTATTATTTTTTTTACTATAGTGCTGAGTTAATATTGTTATTCTTCTCAAAAGTAGGTGAAAAAAAACTACCTTTCCATAAAGAAAGTGTACAACTAAGCCTAGAGATTTATATTTCTTAGTTCACCCTGTATAAGTCTTTGCTGCTTCTTAATGAGTGGGCAAGAGGTATTTTTAAGAGTATCTAGTATGTGGAGTTAGCTACATGATGAACATCTCTGTAGAGTCTATAATTTAATGTTAAACCAATGGATGTGAAAGCCTCTGGGTCACATGTCTTTCCTGATTTAATAATGTGATAGAATAGTTGGCACCCTGCAACATTTATTATAAAGAAAAGCAAATAAACAATAAAAAATGTTGTACATTTATATTTTGATACTTAATTCAATTATTTTCCATGACAGTAACCAAGGGTTTTTACCAATACAAATCAATTAAAGCTTTACAATACCTTTATGAGAGATATGAAGGAGCTTTATTCTAACTGTAAGAAATACTGTGAAATTGCAATGATACATCAATGATTTTCCATGATAATTAATCATCTGCTTGCAACCTGGCTGCTCCTTCAAAAATACAATTCATGTCTTTTTAGAAAATGACATATTCAGGAAAATGTCAGTCTGGAAAGGTATTTTGCAAATATTGAGCACATTGGATGACCCTCTTTAAACACTACTTTTACAGTAGCACTGTATACATGTGTTCTTGAATGGATTTCCTCCTTCTTCACCTCTGTCCATTTTTTTAAACAGCTTCATTGAGGTATAATTTCGACATACTAAATTGCATATATTCAAACATTTTACAAGTTTTGACAACATGACAAATGTATACACCCATGAAACTGTCACTACAATCAAGACAGGCAGCATATCTATCACTTCCAAAAGCTTCCTCCTGCCCCTTTGTAATTGCTCCCTCCCTGCCCTCTCAGATTTTCTTCATCCCTAAGTAGTCATGAACCTTTAGTTTAGTTTGTACTTTCTAGAATTTTGCATAAGTGCACTCAAGCTATATGTTCTCTCTCTCTCTCTTTTTTTCCCTCTTTTGGTCTGGTTTCTTTCACCCAGCATCAGTCAGTTCAGTTCAATCACTCAGTCGTGTCCGACTCTTTGCGACCTCATGAATCGCAGCACACCAAACCTCCCTGTCCATCACCAACTCCCGGAGTTTACCCAAACTTATATGCATCGAGTCGATGATGCCATCCAGCCATATCATCTTCTGTCGTCCCCTTCTCCTCCTGCCCCCAATCCCTCCCAATTTCAGGGTCTTTTCTAATGAATCAACTCTTTGCATGAGGTGGCCAAAGTATTGGAGTTGCAGCTTCAGCATCAGTCCTTCCAATGAACACCCAGGACTGATCTCCTTTAGAATGGACTGGTTGGATCTTCTTGCAGTCCAAGGGACTCTCAAGAATCTTCTCCAGCACCACAGTTCAAAAGCATCAATTCTTCGGCGCTCAGCTTTCTTCACAGTCCAACTCTCACATCCATTCATGACTACTGGAAAAAACATAGCCTTGACTAGACAGACCTTTGTCGGCAACGTAATGTCTCTGCTTTTGAATATGCTGTCTAGGTTGGTCATAACTTTCCTTCCAAGGAGTAAGTGTCTTTTAATTTCACGGCTTCAGTCACCATCTGCAGTGATTTTGGAGCCCCCAAAATAAAGTCTGACACTGTTTCCACTGTTTCTGCATCTATTTCCCATGAAGTGATGGGACTGGTTGCCATGATCTTCGTTTTCTGAATGTTGAGCTTTAAGCCAACTTTTTCACTTTCCTCTTTCACTTTCATCAAGAGGCTTTTTAGTTCCTCTTCACTTTCTGCCATAAGGGTGGTGTCATCTGCATATCTGAGGCTATTGATATTTCTCCCAGCAATCTTGATTCCAGCCTGTGCTTCTTCCAGCCCAGCGTTTCTCATGATGTACTCTGCATACAAGTTAAATAAACAGGTTGACAATATACAGCCTTGACGTACTCCTTTTCCTACTTGGAACTAGTCTGTTGTTCCATGTCCAGTTCTAACTGTTGCTTCCTGGCCTGCATACAGATTTCTCAAGAGGCAGGTCAGGTGGTCTGGTGTTCCATCTCTTTCAGAATTTTCCACAGTTTATTGTGATCTACACAGTCAAAGGTTTTGGCATAGTCAATAAAGCAGACATAGATGTTTTTCTGGAACTCTCTTGCTTTTCCCATGATCCAGCAGATGTTGGCAATTTGATCTCTGGTTCCTCTGCCTTTTCTAAAGCTAGCTTGAACATCTGGATGTTCATGGTTCATGTATTGCTAAAGCCTGGCTTGGAGGATTTTGAGCATTACTTTACTAGTGTGTGAGATGAGTGCAATTGTGCAGTAGTTGGAGCATTCTTTGGCATTGCCTTTCTTTGGGATTGGAATGAAAACTGACCTTTTCCAGTCCTGTGGCCACTGCTGACTTTTCCAAATTTGTTGGCATATTGAGTGCAGCACTTTCAGAGCATCATCTTTCAGGATTTGAAATAGCTCCACTGGAATGCCATCACCTCCACTAGCTTTGTTTGTAGTGATGCTTTCTAAGGCCCACTTGACTTCACATTCCAGGATGTCTGACTCTAGGTGAGTGATCACACCATTGTGATTATCTGAGTAGTGAAGATCCTTTTTGTACAGTTCTTCTATGTATTCTTGCCTCCTCTTCTTCATATCTTCTGCTTCTGTTAGGTCCATACCATTTCTGTCCTTTATCAAGCCCATCTTTGCATGAAATGTTCTCTTGGTATCTCTAATTTTCTTGAAGAGATCACCCAGCATACTTACTTTGATTTTGTATGTTTTAATTGTTCATTTTTATTGCTGAATAGTATTCCTTTGTGTAGATACAATACAATTTGTTTATCCATTCACCTGATGGTAGATGCTTAAGTCATTTCTCTTATCACCATTTTTATTGTCTAAGAAGCAAAAGTCACCCAAAACTACATTTAAGTAGAAGTATCATAAATAGTTTTTCCCTTCAAAAGGATTTTTATTATCTTCAGTTAGACTGCTGAGAAGCAAAGTAGGAGAGCAGGACAGCAATTTTTTCCTCAGAGATTACAGTCCATGTCCATTTGCTGAAAAGACAACTTTCATTTCCTCAATAGTGTTTATCCATGCCTAACTCACCAAATGGCACCACATCATATGCAGTCAATTGCAGGAAAACAAAGCAGAAATTGTTTTTTTTTGTTTTTTAAACCTGTAGCCAGAGTATCCAGTAGGAGAAGGCAAAGTCAAACTGACACCGGACATCTGCACAGTAATTAGGAAAAAGAGCCAAACCCAAAGGCCTGGCTTAAACTTGGGAGATAAATTTGCACAGGCAGAACTGTGTCAGGTTGGGCAAACATTAACCAACCACATAGAAAAAGCCTTGGAGAAACAACATTCTTAATTCAGTTTGATAAATGAGAAAACATGGTGGGGGGGAGGTGATGATGATGAGTCCATATATATTAAGCACCTATGTGTGCCAGGCAGTTATTTACATGTTAGGAATACATGATGAATGAGTTTCACATCTTTCTTCCAGGGATTTGTAATCTAAGGGAGATGACCATAGATTAAATGTAATCATCTATAGACCCATAAATGATGAATGTAATATAATTTTGAGCAGTAAACTTCTTGTGAGATAAGCCAAGTACTGTTTAGAGCGTAGTGTGAAGTTTTATTGCTCTTCCTCAGGGTGGGGAAGGCTCAGAGATGTAATTTGATGTAGACCTTGTAGACCATATATGATTTCTTGGATAAAGAGGGGAGGTGAGGAGGTGGGAGGAAATTTTATGGGCAAGTAAGGGAGGTGGGGTGAGCTATTTGGTGTGGCTGAAGCTATGTTGTGTCTTGCAGGTAAGGGCTGGATGGTAAAAGAGATTGAATGCCCTTTGAGTGGATTGAACTTTTCTCTGTGGGTAATGGGGATTCATAGAAGGTTTGATTTTATTTTAAAGCAGGAGAGTGACAAGAATCAACTGTAAATTCCATGGGGGAAGTCTCAGCTTGCTATGAATTAACTGGATAAGTCCATGGATTAAGTGAGAGAATAACAACGGGCATAGTGGAAAATGAATTTGAGTATAGCATTTGAGGGTCTTCCCTGGTAACTCAGATGGTAAAGAATCTGCCTGCAAATGCAGGAGACCTGGGTTTGATCCCTGGGTCAGGAAGATCCCCTGGAAGAGGGAATGGCTACCCACTCCAGTATTCTTGCCTGGAGAATTCTCTGGACAGAGAAGCCTGACAGGCTACGGTCCATGGGGTCGCAAAAAGTTGCACCATGACTGAGTGACTAACACGTACACACACAGCATTTGAAGGATGTGCTGGAATGGCACTCTGGTATCAGATTTTTTTAATGTGGGTTTTTTTTTTTTTAAAGTAACTAATGCATGGATAGAACACAGAATTCTACAGGTAAATAAAGGAAGGGAGTAAAAAGGCATGCCTCCCACCTATGTGCACCCCCACGCCCCCCAGCCACCACCACCTTTACCGGTTCTCTTCCTGAGGTGACCATTATTCCTTGTTTCTTTGTATTCTTTCAGAGTTACTCCTGGTATTTGAAAACAAATGCATATATATAATTAACTTTGTTCTCTTAATTTATATTAGCAATAATTCAAAATCAGTAAATATATAACTGCTGCATCCTTTCAGATAGCTGCATGGTGTTCCGTTTGTGAATATGCCGTCGTTTATTGATGAAAGCATAGGTTGTTTGCAGTCTTTTTCTATTATAAACAGCACTTCAGTGAATATCCTTGGATACTCATTCTCTTGCATAGTATTGGCTTATCTTTAAAATAAACACCTTTCATGTGAAACTTCTGGGTCAAAGGTTATATATATTTAAATTTTTCATGTATTGTCAAATTGTCCTTGACAGAGATAGTGCCAGTTTATACTCAGCAATGCATGAGAAAGCCTGTTTCTGCACATCTTTACTATTAGACCATGTTATCAGATCGGTTGATCTTTGTCCCTTTGATAAATGTCATCTCATTGTATTTTAGTTTTTATTCTTGTATTTAGGTGGTGTTGAGTACCGCTTTTTATTTTTAGAAGTCATTTGTATTTCTTTTCTAAGAACTGTATGCTCATATTCGTAACGTACTTTTCTGCTGGGTCATTGGCCTTTTGCTTTGGAATTTATGGGAGCTTTGTGAATATTAAGGAAATGAGTCCCTTTTTTTTGACGTGAATAGAAAATGTTTTTAAAAGAAACTATTCTGGGGATTCTGTTCTAAAAGAACATGGATATCTCAGTAGTTTGAGGAATCCACGATTAGTCAGGCCTGAAGGCCATACTGATAAGTATGTAAAAGGTCTCTAACCCTGGCAAAAGCATGTTTGGTTTCCAGTACTGAAAAGGCCAGTATGTTCTAGAGACTTTGCTTCCTTAGTCATGGATGGAACAAGCCTAAGATTAGGGAGGCTGTTGTTGAGTGAGAGGGTTAAATGAGGTCTGAGCAATGAGAGAAATGGAGAGGAAGTGGACAGGGTTAGGCAGCAGATGGATAAGAATAGAGGGGATAGATTAGAAAGGGGGTGGGTTAGAAAGAGATGTCAGCAGAAAAATATCTCTTAACTTTTTGATGCTGTCGTCTGGTCAGAAGTCTCATTACCAACATCTGGTCTGTCCTCTGTAGTCTCCCTGGATGCTACCAATGCCCTTGGGATTAGCGCAGGAAGGCCTGCTGCCCCACAGCAGACAAAATCTGACCAAGACTTCAGTGTATTGAAGGGTCTGGAAACTGGCTGAAAGCTTCTCTGTGTATGGGGTGGGATTGAAGCTCCAGGGTTATTCTAGGGGTTTGTGAAGTTAGGGAATGTGAACCTTACAAGAAGTATTCACATGCAAAAGAGGGGACATTATTAGAATTCAGCGATTACTGGGGGTATTTTCTTAAGGGGGGAGGAAGCTGTCTTTCATACAGCTGTTGGAATTATGGAACTCTAGTTACAGGAAAACACTAAGTTATACTCACTGGAAAAGTTTAAACTGTATAAAGTCCATGAAATTAAAAGTAGAAAGCCTTACACTTTCTGGATAACCAACATAAACAGTTTATTCTATATCTTTCTGGAACTTTTTACATAAAAGTGCATACATTGTAAAGATTTTTCGCTCATTGTGCATACTGTTCAGTGAGTGTTTTTGTATCTTAATATATCTCAGACGTCCTTCTGTCAGAACATGAAAATCTACTGCACATTTTAGCTGCTCCTTAGTATTTGTATGGATTTGCTACACTTTTCTTAACCATTCCCATAATTATGGCTATTTAAGCTGCCTCTTTGTTGATGCTTTGGCAAATAATACTGCAATAAGCATTCATGTTGTTGTAACAACAGCTGAGCGTTTCCTCCTTGTCCCATTGTTGTCTGTCTACAGCAGAGTTGCAGTCTACCTGAGTTGCTGCTATAGACAGACAGCAACAACAGCAGCAGTTCAGGGTCCCATGTAATGAGAGTCTGCCATGTTTTCAGAAAAGCTTTTGCTCCAGTTCCTAAAAAGTGAATAGGGCCATCTTTGTGTGTGTGTAGCTCTGAATTTGCATTTATAAGGGTAGTTTTTAAAGCCCACTTTCCAGAACCTTGTTCATTTTAGAAGTGGTCCCTGCAATTTGAAGTGTCTTCCTCAAGGGGGCACAAACTCACCAAAACCCTGCAGACAGTACTTTTGTATTGGTGCAGAATGGTCTGAAAACTTTTCCTTATTCCTTATTGTGTCATTACCCTAGGAACTTACAAAAGCAGTTTGAATCGAACTAATAATGTGACTGGCTAACAAATCTCAATACAGATGTTTTCATGCATTTAGCATTTATAGTTAGATCTTTATGTTATATCATTTTAAATTAAATCATATTTTTCATTTGTATCATAAGAAAAGCATAATACTTCTCACCGAGTTTTTAGTCATGCCAGGAAATTTCCCAAAACACATTCAACTGTTTTTCTTTAGCTTGCCCTTGCATGTCCACCTGTGTTCCACGTTTCATTGTCTGAAGCTAAGGGATGACAGGCTTTCCATTTCCCACTTCCTGGTGCCCACCTCTCCCTGCCTACCCTCCTCTGCTGAGATGATAGGCAGCTCTGGCCTGAAAAAGTTGAGCTTCACAAGACCAGCAGCTACCACATGCCCGTACGCTTCAGTTAATAAGAGACCGTCGACAGACTTCAAAAGCCTGAGCTGTGCAAGTTTGGCCGCCACCCCGCTCAGCCTCACGGAGCAGGGCTGGTGGCCTTGTAGGAGCTTTGAAGTTCTATATGCTTGTCCCCCTTGATTCCTGTCAGTTTAAAGTTTAAGGTAAGTAGCTGAGAGTTTAGTAGGGAGCAGCATCACTTCTCTTTGAGGGATTTGAGGTACTCAACTTGCAACCTTGAATTCCTTCCTTTGGTAGCTTGTGGAAGAAAGATCTGTTGGGGATTTATAGCATGCAGGCATTTTGAGGTTGATGCGTGGGGACAGGAGGCACATCCTTTTGCTCATATAACTAATTCTGTGCATCTGGGAGACAAATAGTCTTGTCTTCCCTTTGAACTGTTCAAAGTACCTGGGGATGTACTTTTTGCCTGACTCAGTTTAAGAACTCTTGTTCCCATCATTTTGAAAATTGCTGTCACTTATACATTTTCCTGATTTATTACTTTATTCTTTTTCTTTCAGATGTGATGACTATTTTAAAATAGAATGACAGAGAATAACTGGATTTATTTTAGCACTTGCTGTTTAGGGTTCAGTTCAGTTCAGTTCAGTCGCTCAGTCGTGTCCGACTCTTTGTGACCTCATGAATCGCAGCACGTCAGGGCTCCCTGTCCATCACCAACTCCCAGAGTTCACTCAGACTCATGTCCATCGAGTTGGTGATATCATCCAGCCATCTCATCCTCTGTCGTCCCCTTCTCCTCTTGCCCCCAATCCCTCCCAGCATCAGAGCTGTTTAGGGTGGTGGTATGCTAAACGCTGAAAGAAAGTTTACAGAGTGCCTTGTACTACGAGGGTTCCTGCATGGACTGAAGGACTCTGTGTGTGGAGAGCCAGTGGGTGACCTAATTCACTTGAGCCAGGGTGTGTCACCCACCATCTGTCTACTTGTGTAGACCTGTGACAGTTCTTGCTTATCTGCTGTGTCACATGGAATTTTGGAATCTTGAAACAATTTACCTGGCAACAGTGATATTAAGATAAAAGTTTCAGGCCTGAAACAGATCTTTAGCCAGAAAAATGCCTGTCATGTCTCCTGAAGGTGTTGTGAAGATCACATAAGCCTGTTGTTTGTGAAGATGCTTTGTTCATGCACACCTGTCGGAGACCTGAGAACAGGTGTGAGTTGCTCAGGTGTCCCTAGAGAGGTTGAATTTCTTCCTAGCTTCCCTGCCTGAATGATTCTCCTCTGACTTGAGAGATGGCTTGTGTCTTTTTGGTGTCTACTTTGACACCCTGCCCTGCACATGCTTAATGAGTACTAAACAAATCTGCCAGATGGATAAACGAACATTTGTAAAAGCAGTGTTACAACCATTACAGCAGCAAATTATAACTAAGATTATAAACCATGAATGTCTGCAGGAATTTCCTGTACAATTTCCAAATCAGAATGGACCCTGGTTACAGACTTTCTGGGTATTGTCTGGTATATTTGTGACAAGAAAAATGCCTATAGAGAGAAACAGTAGGATATTTTTCTTCTGCTTTCAGGATGTAATTCATCCCCTGTGGCAGAAAACACAAGGAAAGTAAAAATGTTAAGTCAGATATTAGAAAGTTTAAAAAAAAAGTCCACAGTTGTTAACGTTACCATTTCAAAAGATGAAGACTATATGACTAGACAGGATGTTAATGACTTGACATTACAAAATTTATTAAATTTATTTCTAAAGCAGTTTGGTTTCCCCCTCTCAAATGCATGAAGCATGTGGGAGTTGGGATAGATCTGCCCCAGGCTGCCAAACAAATTTTTAATGGAACTAGAGTCCTTCAGGGATTGTCCTAAATCCACATAATATTCTTAGGTCTTGGTGTTTGCACTGGGACCTGTATATTAGCAGATGTACGTGTGAATAATATACTTATATCCATCCATCACCTTAGTGACTCCGCATCTGTAGAGGCTGCTGCACATCAATTATTCCACCGCAGGGGGTAGAGAGATATTTGGGCTAGCATTGACCTCTTTTTTCAATTAGGGCCTCAGAAGCAGTGTGTTCTGGAAGTCAAATGGTCCCTTTAGACAGAATCTCTGTGAATCTATTTGGCCTAATGTGGCCGTGCCAGGAAGTCAATATGATTACCTGTGCCAGGTGTGGAGGCAGCATCCAGAAAAACATGAAAATTTTGTCACTAAGAGGCACCGTCAATATTCAGGGTCTCTCTAACTTCTCTAATCCTTGCATTAGATATTAGCAAGTCTATAAAAAATGAATGCCAGCCTTAATAATGCCAGTATATATACTTTATATACCTTCCGCAAAAAAATGCAACTATTTGAAAGAAGATGTAATTTGTCTGAGGAGCTAAATTCACTTTCAAATGCTAGATGTTTTATTATCTGAGATTTCAGGGGCAAAAATTTCTTCAGAAAGAACAGGATTTTTGTCTTCATATCTTAATGCCCTTACAAAAAAAAAAAACAGAGAACAAAGTTTTTATAATGCTTATTTCTTTGTTCATAAATTTAGAACCTCTTTCTCAAGAGCACATAGTGCTTTCCATTTTATGAAGCTTCTGATAGTATACGTGTGTTACATATTGTCATAACTAATAAATCAGTGACAAATGTAACCACCTCATTTTGTTGGGGAGATATATAATTGTGGTGGTAGCTGACCATTTATTTAATTATGTGGTAAGTACCATATGATGAGAGGGTAAAGTTAAATTGATGATTTGGGCTATCTCAGCCAGGATACAGTTTACATGGCAATTACACCAGGATCATCTCAGTGTAATTGGCAAGTAATTTTGTAGGCGAAGGAACATGACAGCTCATTTACATGGTGTTCAATGAATAAAATTTGGGAACATTTATCAACCACTTCCAAGTGAAGTGATTGCACCAGTATTGCCCAAAATGCTGTATAGGTGACTCAGAAGCATCGTGGAAGGTTTCTGGTATGAATCTGCATTCAGTTGCTCCCTGAACATTTATTAGGTGTGTGCTGTGTGCCAGGCACTGTCCTAGGCAGTGAGAATCCAAACACAAGTGAAAAGTTACATCCTCCTCTCAGAACTCATGGCTGGGAAGCAGACCTGTCATCAGTAGTTACACAGCAGTGTAATTATTGGAGGTCTGAGCTCTGCACAGGTAATGTGGGTGCTGAGGGGGGGAAGCCAGAAGGGTGGAAGATGGTCAGGGAAAGCTTTCTAGAAAGGATGACACCAGAGATGAATTATAAAGAATGAGCAGGACTGAGTTAGGGGAGAGGGAAAGGACCTTCCAGGCAGAGAGGTGCCTGCAAGAGCAGAATCTTAGATGAGCAAATGGCTGGTGTGAGCTGGAAATTTTAAGCAGTTCAGGCACATTTCAAGGCAGACCTGGTGCCCAAGGAGCAGACTTGGTGGAGATCTCACAGGCCACCTTATCCTGCAACCTGGGGAAGCACTGGGAGATTTCAACAAGCATCTTTCTCAGAGTTGGATCACTCCATGTAATAAAATATGTGTATTCTGTTATTCTGATATGCCAGGCTCTATTCTACAGATATCAGGGCATCTCATCCTCACAAGAACCCCATAAGGCAGGCACTAACATGTCCTCATTTTACAGATGAAGAAACTGAGTCCACGGAGAGTGCCAAAGGCATGAAGCGGGTGATGGAGGAGCCAGGGTTTGAACCCAGGCCTGCCCAGCTCCAAAGCCCATGCTTGTCCCCAGCACCTGCACCGTGTCACAGCCCCCTTGATATGATCGATTGTAACTCCTTGTTTTTAAGTTGCACACTCCTCTACCTCCTATCTCTACTTCTAGGCTGTGAGCTCTGTGAGGCCAGGAACTATATTTATCTTGCTCACAGCCACATCCCTCAAGCTTAAGATGATGCCTGCACCTTCATAGGTACACCACAAATAAAGAAAAAAATGTAATTTTTAGGGGGTCATGGCTGGAGGTTGTTGAAGTCAGCCTGTCAAAGGATGACAATGTGAGCCTGCATTAGTCGATACAGAATGGTGAGGATGGGAAATAAATTGGCAGAACTTGGTGATTGATTGGACCTGTGGATTTTGTTGGCATATCCTCACAGTATTTCTGATCTCCAACTCCTACACTGGAGAGATGACTTGGCAAAACAATCTGAAGCGGAGGGAAGCTCATGCTGCTCTTCACAAAGCTCTCACATTCCTGAGACGAAATGTTGCGGACTCAGGATGAGAAGTTAGAAGAAAGTTTCCTGGAGATAGTTAAAAATAGAATGAACACATCTGCCTGGAATGGTAGAGGGACAGAGCTGCCCTAGGGTAGATGAATGGTTAGATGGCCTTTGGGATTCTTCCCCCTTTGAAAATTTTCTAGTTTAGAATAAATAAAAATTCTCCTGAACCATCTGTCCTTAACTGTCTGGCTTAAAGATAAAGTGTCCAAGAACTGGAAAATATTGAGTCCACATGCCTGGATTGTAGATAAGGAAACAGAAGCCCAGAAGCATTAGATGACTTGTCCAAGGGCACACACCTGAGGCAAAATGAAGACCCAGACCACTGGTCTCTCAGTCCCCCACTCCCTGGACTCTCTGAGCAGCATCTGTGTTCCATGCCGTCTGTGGCAGGCCTGTGCTGGGTGCTAGCCCAGAGGCAGAGAGAACTTGGGGTCAGTGCTTGAGGAGTGCACGCAGCTTCAACAGGAAGTGCCGCTTGTCACCTAAAAATGCCGTGAACACCACCTACTGCACAGAACATTTGGAAAACAGAGACAATAAGTTTGAAAGTCTATAATGGTTTTGCTTTAGCCTCACTCATTGCCAGACACTGCTTCAATGCTTTCCAATCATTGCCACTAATTCTCACAACAACTTGAAGTTAGATAATATTACATTTTATGTTTCAGAAAGCTAAAGCTCCAAGAACTTGTTCCATGAGACCAGACTAAGTTCACTCCAAGTCCTAACTGCACAGTCCCTACTGTCTTCTTTTTCTACACACTGGGTCTGTCCATTGTATCATAGATACAATTTTGAACTTTCATTTTTTTTTTTGAAGGCAGCTGTGTTCACCACTATACCACCAACGCTGAACTTTCATTTTTTGACTTGTAATGTGTTCTGTTTTTCATGCCAATTCATAGTCTTCATTTTAATGGCTGTGTAGTGTCTTATCAAGTTTTTAGGAGGTTCTTAAATAAATATTTACTCATAAAAGTCTTTGAATTTTTGGCACATACGGCATTTGGAAGGTATATATTATATTTTGAGGATCATATGACCATCCTCTATCAATGGCATTGGGACAAGCAGGAGAGAAACTGCCAGGCTCTTCACAGGGAATCATGGCTTTCTTTCCCACCAAGAGCCCTTTAGGGGATGCAGATGGTACTCGGCACAGCTCAGAATAGAGCCTGGGTAGAGATGGCCTGAGACAGGTAGCAGGTGACTTTTCAAGCCCCTGCTTCTCTGACTGAACACACATTCTTCCTCCTGTCCTTGTGAAAAAGCAAGTTTTCATTTTCCTAGGGTAGTAAAAATCTTTTGTGTGAAGAAAAAGTGTCATGAGGTGTCTTATTCATCAGCATATATACCATCTCTTTAAAATGACAGTGGGAGTAAAAGTTCATCAGTTCAATATGTCTTTCACATTTGGAGACTCCTGACTAATAAAACTCTGGTATTTATCATCAGAACAGCCAAAGAACTAAATTCTGGCACATGCTATTCTCACGCACTGAGAAAAACTTAAAAAGACAGAAGATTGTCTCCATTCTTCCTTCTTCCATTCATTTAGAAGAAAAAGCATACCTTTTTTTAATTAAAAAAAATATGAGCATGCAGAAACATCTGGCCTCTATTACCCTAGCAGCCTCCTAAATGGTCTCCTTGTCCGCCCTTTTAAAATCAACTCTACATAACAGCTAGAAAGATGTTTCTAGAACACAGAATTCTACCAGTCACTCTCTCATGTTGTCAACATCTTCTTCCACTTCTTCTGTTTCTCTTAGAGTTAAATAACATGTGTAGCCACAGCTCCCAGCTCCCCTTCTTCCACCTTGTCTTAGCCACACCAAGTGGCTTCTGCTTCTGCCTCCCGGCTTCCTGCTGCTGGAGACAGGGTATCTCCAGCCCCATGTGGAAATCCAGTCCTTTCTCCACGAGCTCCCCACTGGGGTCTGTAGAACCTGGCTCCCAGTTGAGCTCCCTCAGTACCTATCCAGCACTGTCATATGGAATATAGCCCACAGTCTTGTTTTTATTTGGCCAGCATGGTACTTTAAAAAAGCTAAATCTCATTGAGCATGGCATATCACTGTTCAGCTGAAGGCCCTGCCACTCTCTGTTATACATCATGCCCAGATTACATGTTTATTTTTTACTGGGTCATATACAGCTATTTGCTTTTGATCTCTTTTACCCGACAGACTATATGTTGCATGTGTATTGTGTACTGTTAACTTTGTATCTATAGGTCTGGTAGAGACTACTCAATAAATAACTATTGATTTAACATATGCTTTTTTAAAAAGAAAACTAAAATTATGTCAAGAAAGATGCAGTAACTCTTTTTGGCCTCTCTGTTCACAAACATAAAATTCATGGACCTCAATGGACCTGGCCCACATTAACAATATTCCTTGGGGACAGCAGAAAGTCTGTGTTCATGATATGATTCTGCTAAAACAGACATTTTGGATCTGGAAGCCTCTGAATGTGCTTATGGTCTTTCCCACTATTTCGTATATCAGGAGATTCATATCAATTCTTATGATCCCTCATGAATAACATTCGTCACATTTGTCATAGTTTTGTGTGTCAAGGCATACATTTCCATGATTTCATTTTATATCCGTGTGACCTCCATATTTCCATCAAACTGAGATGTGCAGAAATTTGGTTGGGATAGTATGGATAAAGATGTAGTGCTTTATCTACTTGATAAGCTGTGATCATGATCAAAGTGCAGTCATTGTGCCTCACCTGAACTTGGATCCCGAAAAGGAGTAAGGCACCCATATATATACAGCTGGTGAGGCTGGAGGTTGAACTAAGGGGAATACCCAATGGTCAACCTCTGATGTATCATCTTTTTGCTAATCTGGTCCTTTGTCTCAGCCACTGTATTTTTCATGTCCTTAGCTATTCTCTTCTGGATGTTCAGTTCTATGCTGCTTTAAAACACTAAAAAAAGATGTCGTATCTCATAAGCCCCAGATTACTCATAGTTTTGGAGTTTCACATCATCCTCAGTGATGCAGATCTGTGGTACCTGCCTATGGCCATGTTGTTGCCATAAATTAAACCTGCAGAGAATGCCCTGCACTTTCAGGGAGTGCTGTGGATGCTGCAGAGGGACCATATGTCGTAAGGCATTGCTGAGGAAACCTGTTAGCAGCACAGGAATGGAAATGTGCCCAAGTGTCAAGTGAAACAACAACAACAACAAAGTCTTTTGCTTAAGCTTCCTTCCCTAGGGAAGAGGTGGACACAGAAGCAAGTGAGTTTATTACAGAATTCTTCAGCAGCCAGAAATTTCATTGACAATTTTGCTCATGTGCTGGCTTGTCTGCCTTCTCAGAGGCCCACTGTGCATTCCTTATTGATGTTATTAGTCGTTAATGGATACACCTGAAAATCAAGTAATATCATTTGGGTTGTAGTTGTATTAAGTGGTTCTTTTCAGTAGCATAAAGCTTGTCAGCTTATCTTTTTTCTTAGTAATGAACACCATTTTTTTCAATGTCCTAATCAAATCCTTCCACATAATCTTGAGGCAGAACCAGATCCAACTGCTTCTATTCTGTACTATTGGCCTCAATTATGTCAAATTATGCAACCTACTCACAGGTCCTAAGGTTCTCTTTTGTTGAGACATAGGTCTGATGCATGCCTTCAGAAGCTCATGATTACAACATTCAACACTTGTCTCTTTTAGGTAAATAGAATCAAAGAGCACTGGGCTAAATTTACAGTTAAGAGGAAAGCATCTATAGCATAGATTTCTTTCTAGATTTCTTCCTAAGTGTTGGTGCTCTTGGGCTGATCGCAAGTATTTTTCTTTTCTATGTCCCTTCTCCCTGAAACACACAAATGCACCTCAATCTGCATGACATTGCTTCAGAGCTGAGGCTCTCCACTATCATGGCAGAAAGTAAATAACACCCATGTTTTGGCTATACAATCATAATAATTTAATTTTAAAAAACTATTATATTGACCAGAAGCATCAGGCTTCTGATATATTGCCATACTTAATTTTGTTCAACCAAATACCTGTAGTTGAAAGAGGACAATACAAGAAATAGTGAACAACCCTCAGGGAAATCTAATGTTTCTTTCTGCTATATGCTGCAGTTTTACTGTTTCTTATGCCTCTAGTAAGATGAAATGATTCATCATTTTGGAGTCATTTTTTAAAAATCAAAATTCTTATCTTTATATTCCAAGTTCTGATTATCTCTACCTCCTTCATATTCAGCTTACTTTGATTGTTCTGGTTTTTCTTCTGAGCTTTAAAAGACTCCTTTTTTCCACTAAGAAAAAGACTCACCCTGAACCTCCAAGACAGTTCAGGTTCCTTTTGATGTGCAGGGCCATGCCTTATACCCCTTAAATTGCTATCACCCTCTCCAGTGTACAGAAGAGGCGCAATACGGTTTCTGAATGAAAGAATGGGAAAAATTAATACCTGATTTCGTAGCATATGATTGTTTAACCTCTTTCACCTGGATTATATTCCCAATAACACTGTGTCATCTCAAACTTGTCAATTATTCTTAATACTAAATTCAGTGTAGTATATAGAATCATTGCTCAACAAGTGTTTAGTGAGAGCAAAATATGTGTTTTGGAGTCCTATTATAGAGAAGCCAGAATTTGGCACATAGTCTTTCAAAATCCATACTTTTTCAGATTAATCAAGTCAAGGGCTGGATTTTCACTCTCAAGACTAACCATTGATTCAACATATTGGTTACTATGATTACTCTCCATCAGACCTCCTGTGTTTGGAACACCTTATAACATTCCAGAGATGGAAAACCATCTTTGGAAAAACCATCCCTGTTTCCTGAAATATTAAAACGGAAACCTTCCCCTTCAGAGAGTCCTATTGATCCAGTTCAGCAGATATCCACTATTCCTGAAAATATTTATTGAACACCTTGTATGTGACATGAGTTGGAAGTAAATGTGAAACTGGCAAGTCTTTTGATTGTAATAATTTGGTAGCCAAATATGTGAATAAAGCAGAATTCAGTGTGATAAATTCTTCAATAGAAGCAGATATAAGGAACAGAGGAAGCCGAGAGAGGGGAGTAATTAATTCTATGAAAGACATTATGGAAAGCTTCCTGCAAGAAATTTCTATGAGTTGAAATTCACCCATAAGAATAGTTTTATCTTTTGGGTAACTATCATAAGTGAAAAATGCCCCTCATGTGCTTGATGTATTTATTTATAAAGCAATGTCACATTGTAAGGAATAAGCTTGAAATTCAAACATTTGAAAAACATTTGACTCCTCTCTACAGCACCTAAATTCACCTCAGTATTCCACAGTTTGTGTGATATCTGAAAAACAGCTGAATCAAACCCTACTATTAATGGATTTATATATGTGCACATAATTTATGTTGCCAGTGTTTTATGGTTTCATAAATAGTGCTAGCACTAATGTTTCTAAAAAAGTGAAGAAAAGACCTCATATGTGCTGGTAGAATTTCAGTATATATTATAGAACACTGCTACTTTTGATATAGCCTATGGGATGTGACTTTTCATGAAAACCTAATGAGTTTCTAGATATGTCAGCTGTTTCCAAACAGATGCACTCTGCTAATCTAATGGAAACATTTTGAGCCCGGATCCCAAATATCAATAGCTTTTAGTATTGCAAATTAGTTTGTCTATTGGGTAAATTGAACTGTGTGGCTCTTGATAAAAAGTAGCAAGTAATTTTATATGGATGTTTTACATTTAATGGCCTTGCCAGGGTTTGATGCTCATATTTTTCCTTGCAGAGTTTTAAGTTGAATGTAGACAGTCATTGTGCGCTCAAGGAAGCTGTGGAGGAGGAAGGACACCAACTTCTTGAGCTTATTGCATCTCACAAAGCAGGTAAATCCTCCTGAAATATTGCAAGTCTTTATGTCTCCAGACTATTAAGAATGAAGAAGCATTGCTGTAAATTACTGCATATATTCACTTCCTTATGTATTATTAATATTTACATTATCAGATTGACCTTCAAGATTTATAAATGTTTCATATACTGCATACAATGCTGTGATACTTATAAGATGAAATACTGCCTCCAAATGGTCTGTTCATTTTATTTGGAGCTTGCTGTTCACCCGAGTTTCAATTGAAATCGCATTCCTGAAAACTTCACATTGACATGCTTTTCGATGTAGGTGCTCTGGAAATAACATTAAGATAATGAATGAGAATTGGGCATATAGTATAATGCATATGCATCTGGGTACTTGTAGGTATCATTACAGATACAAGGCAGGCAGTCTAGAGACACATGATTATTTCCCTGCCAATTCACACACATGACCGTTTTGCATGTTCTCTGCTGGTCATTGCATTAGCAGAGTTTTAGCCTTAGACCAGTTCTTACCTCAGTATTAGTGTATTTATGAGAAACAGATTGTAAATAAAAAATAGTTTTGTCATTTGGTTAACATTATCCTGGTAGTAAAAGACCATAAGACAGGATGAATTAGTTTGCCCCTTGTTTTGAGCTTACCACAGCCCAATAAGAAAAGAGCAGCATTAATCTGATGTGCTAACACTAAAGACTGCTGTCTTAAATTTGGCCCATTTACTATATTTCAAGTCAAATTACCTTTACTTATTTCCATACATTTTCTGATCATTGTAAAGTCTCCACAAAAAGATATACACAGGGCCTTTTATTTGGAATGTGAAGCTAGAGTCTTAATAATTTTTACATATCGTGATTTTGACTCTTTATACATTTTTTTAGTCCATGTGTTAAATCTAAGTCAGTTCTAAACTATGCAACTATGGGGTTTTCCAATTTTTGTATCCTTATGCCTTCTGTCAAGTCAAAAAACCCCAGTCTCGGTTCTGAGAGGCAGGTGAGGGTAATGATTGCTTAAAATTATGTTTATTGTTGGAAATATCCATCTAATCTTAAATGAAAAACAATACTGGGTAAAAACACAGCTGAGTCGTTAACGTGTGCTTTCCCCCTCCTTTGGAGAAGGACTGAAGGACATGCTGCGGATGATTGCAAGTCAATGGAAGGAGCTGCAGAGGCAAATCAAACGGCAACACAGCTGGATTCTCCGGGCTCTGGATACCATCAAAGCCGAGATTCTGGCTACTGATGTGTCTGTGGAGGGTGAGGAAGGGACTGGAAGCCCCAAGGTAAGTGGCTTGAAGTTTGCCTTATTTCCTCTTATTTCTGTCTTCTTTTGAACTAGGCACCACTGAAGTTTTCTTTCTACCCCTAAGGCTTTTCGTTTCTACTGGGTAAACTTTATCTCTCTCTCTCTATGTATAGGTATGTATAAACAAAATGAAATTGCTTAGTTTAAAACAATAAAAAAAGCCTCCTACAACTTTCAAGTTTTCCAGGAATGGGTCTTTCTGTGAAAAGTGGCAGAGTAGGAGGGGGACAGTACTTTAAGGGTAGGAGAAAGGGGGACATGAAACATTTAGTAAACAAAACATAAAGCATCTTTAACATGAATAATCAGAATGGTTTTAAATTGTTTTGTTGCAACTATAAATCACTATAATCAGTGCAATCACTCAGCTCTGACATCCATTAGCCGCTTGGTTACAGCAAATTAACAAAGAAGAGAGAAAGTGATTCATTATCTCATTCCTGTTAATGACTATCAGATGCATTGCCTAATTAGGGGATGGTCATTGTAGTGGGAAGAAGGTCATATGCTTTGCTACAAATCTTTTTGCTCTGTGTGTAAGTTCTCCATAATGGTGCATGCACCAAATACAACAAGTACTTTAAAAATGAATATTGACATGTTTTGGTTATCTATTTTAGATTTACAAAATAATCTGTAAAGCATATGAACTTGAATTTTAAACAAGGCACCTTTTAATACAGTGTGCCAAGGTTCTAGAGGTATCTTTGGACTCATGATGTGGAAGATAATTTTATTAATTTGATATTTTCATTCAATCTCTCTTTTCTTTTGTATTTGTTCTTTTGTGAAAGTTAAAGCAGAAAACAGGTCTCATAATAGACTCAGCATGGAAACATACTATAAAATGGGGGAAACAGATTTAAGAGTTCATGGCTTATATTCCTGGCATGAACAAAGTAATTAAATCATCAAGTCACGTTTACTCAGCCTCCATGTGGATTGTCATTGGGCTACATGTATACAGAGCAAGTTAAACAAATGCTCTGCCCTCTGAGCCTCACAGTCTTAAGTTCAGGCAAGGAGAAACCCAACCTGTTCTGCAGTGGTGAGGCCATGGAGCTAGTTGAAAACCTCAGGTACTTTATAGCTTTGGAATCTTAAAACAACAAACTTCACCTTATTTGTTGGAAACAGAGGACAGAATGATGAGCTCAGTTCCATTTAAAGAAAGCTCCATGGAGGAGGTCACATTTCAGGAAATACTTGAAGGAAGAAAGAGAAGTGTCTTGGCACATGAGCACATATTTTGGGAAGTGACATGATGAAAGAATCAGAGCTGGAACTAATAACAGGGAATGGGGAGTGTCTTCAGCAGACTTCTCAGGGCAGAAATGCTGTTCTTTCAAGGAACAGACTGTAGTGGAAGTTGATTGGGCTGATGCTTTGGTTGGAGTAGGGGCCAGTGATGATGAAAAAGAACATGCCTGAAAACTCTGTTGTGTTTTATTTATTGAACAAAAATATACCGAGTGATCACTTTTTAAAAGCCACCCTGTATTGGATGCGTTCTATATGCCAGCTACTGTGTCGTACATTACTTTTTGTGTACTCTCTCATTTAATTCTCACAACAAACTACATACACCTTCAGTTCAGTTCAGTCACTCAGTCATGTCCGACTCTGCGACCCCACGAATTGCAGCACGCCAGGACTCCCTGTCCATCACCACCTCCCAGAGTTCACTCAAACTCACGTCCATCGAGTCAGTGATGCCATCCAGCCACCTCATCCTCGGTCGTCCCCTCCTCCTCCTGCCCCCAATTCCTCCAACCATCAGAGTCTTTTCCAGTGAGTCAACTCTTCTCATGAGGTGGCCAAAGTACTGGAGTTTCAGCTTTAGCATCAGTCCTTACAATGAACACCCAGGGCTGATCTCCTTCAGAATGGACTGGTTGGATCTCCTTGCAGTCCAAGGGACTCTCAAGAGTCTTCTCCAACACCACAGTTCAAAAGCATCAATTCTTCGGCACTCAGCCTTCTTCACAGTCCAACTCTCACATCCATACATGACCACAGGAAAAACCATAGCCTTGACTAGATGGACCTTAGTGGACAAAGTAATGTCTCTGCTTTTGAATATGCTATCTAGGTTGGTCATAACTTTTCTTCCAAGGAGTAAGCGTCTTTTAATTTCATGGCTGCAGTCACCATCTGCAGTGATTTTGGAGCCCCAAAAAATAAAGTCTGACACTGTTTCCACTGTTTCTCCATCTATTTCCCATGAAGTGATGGGACCAGATGCCATGATCTTCGTTTTCTGAATGTTGAGATTTAAGCCAACTTTTTCACTCTCCACTTTCACTTTCATCAAGAGGCTTTATAGTTCCTCTTCACTTTGAGCCATAACGGTGGTGTCATCTGCATATCTGAGGTTATTGATATTTCTCCCGGCAATCTTGATTCCAGCCTGTGTTTCTTCCAGTCCAGCGTTTCTCATGATGTACTCTGCATAGAAGTTGAATAAGCAGGGTGACAATACACAGCCTTGACGTACTCCTTTTCCTATTTGGAACCAGTCTGTTGTTCCATGTCCAGTTCTAACACCTTAAGGCAGTACTATTATAATTTCCAATGGAAAAAAATGAAGGCACAGAGAAGCAACTGGCTTAAGGTCACATAGGTGTTAGGTAGCAGAGCTGGGATGTGAATCTGAGCCCTTTGGCCCCAGAGCTCATTTTCAGCACTGCCTAGAGCACTGCCTGTTACTGGCACTGCTCAGGGTAGAACGCAGTGATGAACAATCAGCCTCGGTACCTGTCTCACGGAGCTTGTGGTGAAGTGGAGTGACAGACTTAAATCTCACAACCATGCTTTTATAAACCACGCTGGACTGTGAAAGAAAAGCAAAGGGAGCAACCGGAGGCTGGGCTGGGAGAAGTGATTGAGATCCGAGTATGGGGGAGCACTTCCTTGAGGAAGTGACATTCTGTGAACAGGCTGTTGCAGCTGGTGGGGAGCGGGGAGTATGCAAGGGAAGCTGTGTGGCTGTGGGGGCGAAGGGGAGGGTTTGGGAGTGAGCAGGGAAAGGACATCATTGACTCATAGAATAACAACCTGTCCTTGGCTTTGGTGTGGAGCGTGGATGGGTAAGTGGGGTCACTCGGGGTGGTGGATGAGCAGAGATGGTGCAGTCACCTGTGTTCACAAGGACCTGTGGCTCTATTCACCAGGGCCAGCTTGAGGTGGGCACTATTGCTCATTCTGTCGGAGACAGATGAAATAAAGAAGATAGCTAAACACAATGAGGAGAAGGTATTATGAAATGAGAGGCAAAGTTAACATTTCTCAAAAATAGGACCCCCTTCCCCAGGCCCCACCTCAAATGAATCAGTCACCTGAGTAGGGCCCCAGAATCTGCATTCTACAACTCCCAGGAAACCTCTTCCTACAGGGCCACATGATCCTCACATAACTGGGATCCTGAAAACAGTGTGAAAGAATATCTGTCTTCTTGTTACTTCCAGTACCAAACCATTGGTATCTGGTGGCTCAGATGGTAAAGAATCTGTCTGTGATGCAGGAGACCTGGGTTCAATCCCTGGGTCACAAAGCTCCCTGGAGGAGGGCATGGCAACCCACTACAGTATTCTTGCCTGGAAATTCCCCATGGACAGAGCAGCCTGGTGGGCTACAGCCCATAGTGTTGCAAAGAGTTGGACACGACTGAGCGACTAACACTTTCACACTTTCAAAATGTTCAAAAACAGGGGCTGTTAATTAAACTATGCTATATCTTATCCCAATGAAATACTACATAACCATTTAAAACTGATGTTTTAGAAGAGAATTTTCAAACATTCGAAGAGGCCTAAATATGCAATTATATATTTTTAAATGCCTTTGAATTTTCTAAGTCTCTACAATAAGTAAGAATTATTTGAATCTGAAAAATAAATATATGTAAAATGCAGAATTAGAAAGGGATTAAAAGGTGACATAGTTGACATTGATCTGAAGGGACTGGAGATGTGAATTTAGATATCAGGAGGAAAAATAAACATATCTGACTCTTGCTGATTTGGATGTCTCAGTTCAGTTCAGTTGCTCAGACGTGTCTGACTCTTTGCGACTCCATGGACTATAGTACACCAGGCCATCATCCACTCATGGAGTTTACTCAAACTCATGTCCACTGAGCTGGTGATGCTATCCAACCATCTCATCCTCTGTTGTCCCCTTCTCCTCCCACCTTTAATCTTTCCCAGGATCAGGGTCTTTTCAAATGAGTCAGTTCTTCGCATCAGGTGGCCAAAGTTTTGGAGTTTCAGCTTCAACATCAGTCCTTCCAATGAATATTCAGGACTGATTTACTTTAGGATTGATTAGTTGGATCTCCTTGCAGCCCAAGGGACTCTCAAGAGTCTTCTCCAACACCACAGTTCAAAAGCATCAGTTCTTCGGTGCTCAGCTTTCTTTATAGTCCAACTGTAATGTCCATACATGACTACTGGAAAAACCATAGCTTTGAATAGATGGACCTTTGTTGGCAAAGTAATGTCTTTGCTTTTTAATATGCTTTCTAGGTTGGTCATAATTTTTCTTTCAAGGTGCGAGCATCTTTTAATTTCATGGCTGCAGTCACCATCTGCAGTGATTTTGGAACCCCCCAAAATAAAGTCTGTCACTGTTTCCACTCTTTCCACATCTGTTTGCCACGAAGTGATGAACCAGATGTCATTATCTTAGTTTTCTGAATGCTGAGTTTTAAGCCAACTTTTTCACTCTCCTCTTTCACTTTCATCAAGACTCTCTTTAGTTCTTCACTTTCTGCCATAAGGGTGGTGTCATCTGCATATCTGAGGTTATTGATATTTCTCCCGGCAATCTTGATTCCAGCTTGTGCTTCATCCAGCCCAGCATTTCGCATGATGTACTCTGCATATAAGTTAAATAAGCAGGGTAACAATATACAGCCTTGACGTACTCCTTTCCCAATTTGGAACCAGTCTGTTGTTCCATGTCCGATTCCCACAGTTGCTTCTGGACCTGCATACAGATTTCTCAAGAGGCAGGTCAGGTGGTCTGGTGTTCCCATCTCTTTCAGAATTTTCCACAGATTGTTGTGATCCACACAATCAAAGGCTTTGGCATAGTCAATAAAGCAGAAATAGATATTTTTCTGGAACTCTTGCTCTTTCAATGATCCTGTGGATGTTGGCAATTTGATCTCTGGTTCCTCTGCCTTTTCTAAATTCAGCTTGAACATCTGGAAGTTCACAGTTCACATACTGTTGAAGCCTGGCTTGGAGAATTTTGAGCATTACTTTACTAGCGTATGAGATGATTGCAATTGTGCGGTAGTTTGAGCATTCTTTGGCATTGCCTTTCTTTGGGATTGGAATGAAAACTGACCTTTTCCAGTCCTGTGGCCTCTGTTGAGTTTTCCAAATTTGCTGGCGTATTGAGTGCAGCACTTTCACAGCATCATCTTTTAGGATTTGAAATAGCGCAACTGGAATTCCATCTTCTCCACTAGTTTTGTTTGTAGTGATGCTTCCTGAGACCCACTTGACTTCACATTCCAGGATGTCTGGCTCTAGGTGAGTGATCACACCATCATGATTATCTGGGTCATGAAGATCTTTTTTGTATAGTTCTTCTGTGTAAGTCAACACAATAAACTGGAAAATTCTGAAAGAGATGAGAATACCAGACCATCTGACCTATCTCTTGAGAAATCTATGTGCAGGTCAGGAAGCAACAGTTAGAACTAGACATGGAAAAACAGACTGGTTCCAAATAGGAAAAGGAGTACATCAAGGCTCTAATTTTCATGAAGAAATCTCTAGACTTTTCCATTCTATTGTTTTCCTCTATTTCTTTGCATGATCACTGAGGAAGGCTTTCTTATCTCTCCTTTTGGAACTTTGCATTCAAATGGGTATATCTTTCCTTTTCTCCTTTGCCTTTTGCTTCTCTTCTTTTCACAGCTATTTGTAAGGTCTCCTCAGACAACCATTTTGCCTTTTTGCATTTCTTTTTCTTGTAGATGGTCTTGATCCCTGCCTCCTGTACAATGTCATGAACCTTCATCCAAAGTTATTCAGGCACTCTGTGTATCAGATCTAATCGTGTGAATCTATTTGTCACTTCCACTGTATAATCGTAAGGGATTTGATTTAGATCATACCTGAATGGTCTAGTGGTTTTCCCTACTTTCTTCAATTTGTCTGAATTTGTCAATAAGGAGTTCATGATCTGAGCCACAGTCAGCTCCTGGCCTTGTTTTTCCTGACTGTATAGAGCATCTCCATCTTTGGCTGCAAAGAATATAATCAATCTGATTTCAGTGTTGACCATCTGATGATGTCCAAGTGTAGAATCATCTCTTGTGTTGTTGGAAGAGGGTGTTTGCTATGACCAGTGCATTCTCTTGGCAGAACTCTATTAGCCTTTGCCCTGCTTCATTCTGTACTCCAAGGCCAAATTTGCCCATTACTCCAGCTATTTCTTGACTTCCTACTTTTGCATTCCAGTCCCCTGTAATGAGGACATCATTTTGGGGTGTTAGTTCTAGAAGGTGTTGTAGGTCTTCATAAAACCATTCAACTTCAGCTTCTTCAGCATTACAGGTCGGGGCATAGACTTGGATTACTGTGATACTGAATGCTTTGCCTTGGAACAAACAGAGATCATTCTGTCATTTTTGAAATTGCATCCAAGTATTGCATTTCAGACTGTTGTCGACCATGATGGCTACTCCATTTCTTCTAAGGGATTCTT
This sequence comes from Capricornis sumatraensis, assembly GCF_032405125.1. Classification (NCBI taxonomy): domain Eukaryota; kingdom Metazoa; phylum Chordata; class Mammalia; order Artiodactyla; family Bovidae; genus Capricornis; species Capricornis sumatraensis. The sequence goes on from NC_091087.1 coordinate 50,198,102, forward strand.
GCCCACAGAAGTAGATATAATGGTCATCTGAGTTAAATTCACCCATTCCAGTCCATTTTAGTTTGCTGATTCCTAATATGTCGGCATTCACTTTTGAAATCTCCTGTTTGACCAATTCCAATTTGCCTTGATTCATGGACCTAAATTCCAGATTTGCATGCGGTATTGCTCTTTATAGCATCAGACTGTGCTTCCATCACCAGTCACCCAAGTTTGGAACTTGGATGTCTCAGTTCCAAACAAAATGACAAAAATCCTCTGTATTTGAATCACCTCCTAAGTGAAAATGTCTTTCTCAACTCACATCTGTTTACAAAGAATAACATAAGTGGTCTTTCCTATTAATAGTATTTCTGTTCCAAAACATTTCCTATCCTACTATGTGCGCAGTGTGATGCATCAAAAAGCAGCCACAGGAGAGGCTTCTGTAGGCATCTCAGGACGTGGACCTGGGGGAGGCGTGAGAGTCAAGACTTCGACCTGGCAGAGCGGGCTACACCCCAGGCCTTTACCTCCCAGCCAGTTCTCTCTTCCTCAGTTTGGGTTGAATTTTCTCTAGACAAATGAACTCATCCATAGTCAAGGGTGAAGGTAAACTCAATTTAAGATAAAGAAAATCCATTTCTAAATTTAAACTTAAGAAACTGAGGCAAAACCAGAATGGTCATTCTTTCTGTTTGCTTAATGTTGCTGAACTGCCTTCCTCAGTCAGAAGTCAGACTGTCTGTGTTCAACCTGATACTCACTAGCAATGTGTCCTTCAGAGAATGACTGAACTTCCCTGCCTCAGACCCCTCATTTGTACCATGGAGGCAATGGTAACATCCACCTCAAGGGACTGTGATACAGATTTAGAGTTGGCATATCTGAAGTGCTTACAAGCGCTGGGCCCATAGGAAGCCCAAGATGAGGGTAAATATGTCAGACTGCATAATCTAGTGGTGGAGACAACAAACAAATAATTGTGATAGAATCTAACAATTACTCTAGTAGAAAGTGAAAAAGTGAAAGTGTTAGTTGCTCAGTTGTGTCTGACTCTTTGCGACCCCATGGACTGTAGCCCACCAGGCTCCTCTGTTCATGGAATTCTCCAGGCAAGAATACTGGAGGGGGGTACATAGTTCTGTGAGTAAACAGAGGAGGAATTAACTAACCCCAAGTAGGGGTCTCAAGGAAAGACTTAGAGGGCAGTTGATGTTTTAAACAGGGAAGGATTTTTGCCCAAGTGAAATTGATGGGCAGAGAGAACAGCACATGCAGAAAACTTGCAACCTTTTGGATGAGATTAGGCCAGCTTGCCACACCCAGGTTCATGTGACAAAAAATGACCCTTAATGATCAGTGACTTGAGCAATAATTCCTCATGTGACTCTAATTGACACTATTCAAGTCAGAGTGAGGTCTGTATACAGAAAGTATCTAAAATGCCCTGTTTGAACAGAAACATATTGCACGCATAGAAGCTTAAACCCTGGAGTTCTGCGAGACTAAAAGCTGAATTTCGCTCCCTGTCTGTCATGTTGGCCCTCTTTCCGTGACATGACCTTGCACAGGTCATGTACAAATTGTGCCTTGAAATATATCTCCAAGCATAGCAGTTATGATCATCTATTTCATCTTAGACCTAAAAGAGGAAATAAAATTAAAACATAAGAAAAAAATAACTCTAGAATTCATCTTAGGTTTACATCAGAAGCTATGGGAACTTGAGAAGCATAATAGAAAATCTAAGGAATATATCTAGGGGGTATTTTTCTTTTTACCTTGTTTGAGAGACTGTAGAAAAGGGCCTGGTCTTAGAAATCTTGTAAAGAAGGAAGATAGGAGGAAATTCAAAGACTCTGGGAAACTTCTCCCCCAGGACTCGGCAGCATACCTTATTTGTTGTATTTCATTTTTAAAAAAAAGTGTTTTCCCAGGACTGTGAGATCTTTTATACATGGAAATAGAGAACAAAATTCACCAATTCTAGAAATAGAGCTTTGGCACACACGATCCAAGAATTGAATGTATGCTTATAATTATATATTTTAAGATAGATTGGTGAAAGTTCATCATTTTGAAGTAGGCTTTTTTAGTATGTTAAAATTCTGTATGGTGTTTAGCTGGAGGGATTTCAAAACACAGTGAATGTCTAACTCCAAACAAAGGCTACATTCCTTCTTCTTTTTTATTTTTACTTTTTACATCTCAAGGCAAAAAACAAAAATCCTGAAAGCAAAAAGGCATTCTTAAATTTTGCACATTGCCTCCTTTAAAACGTTCTTATCCCTGTTTTTATTTTTTACCTATAGACCTTGCCATCATTACGGATGTCTTAGAATCAAGGCCGGGATTTCCCCGCCTGACATCTCAAACTTTGCATCACTGAAAGCACACAGCAATGGTTCCTTTGTCCTCTTTAAAGAAACATATACGTTCCCAAAACAAAGACTATTTGAAGATTTTAATGTAAATTCAGTAAACTTTATAGCAGATAGAAAGGGTGACCTCGCCTGGGTTCCAACCAAGATCTTTACTTACTTAGTGAAAGGAGGCAGAGGGTTAGCTGCTTTGAACTCTAGGGTTGTGCTTATTTTATCTGGTTTCTTTTGAGGTTCGTAGATTGAAGTTGTCATCCCTTTGGAAATGGATATCAGACTGTGAAGGTCATCAATGTTATCTGTTCAACAATAGCACAAGAGCAAGCTTAAGGACATTTCTTAAATATGTTTGCTCAGCCCTACAAATGACAGTTTCAGGTACTGGCTGAGAAAGTGGTGTCTGTGTGTACTCTGATTTGGGTATGTTGCTAATCACCTAGCCTTTTCTTAGATGTCAAGAGAGGGCAAGTCTAATAGTAACACATACTTTCTATTTGTTTACCAGACACTCAAGTCTTTACCTAGTATTTATGCTAATAACTATGGGTAACTTTCTTTAACTGAAGGAAGAGAAAGAGGCTGATTGGGGAAGGCCCTTTTTATGATCTTGTCTCTGTATTATATAGTACTTCTTGGGTAATAGTGCAGCTGGATATTATTATCCTGGAACAGAATTTGATCCAGATTCTTCTAAAGCATTGTCTCTGCATTCTTTTCTTTTCTGGCTCAAATACTTATGGAGTTGCATGTTCTTTAATATAGAACTTCAGAAACAGCCTTAAGATATTGAATGGGAATTGCATTTGTATGTGGTCGGTCATACTTATATGTGGCACTGACGTATATAAAGAATTACTTGAGGTGATTTACTCTTTTCTTTTTTCAAAACAAGAGCACAGTTATATGTTGTCAGAGGAACCAGAAATGATATCATAAGATTGAATTAGTAGAAACAAAAACAACAGGCAAAGGCCTGGCCATTATTTACTGAGTGCTGACAGAGAGCTCTGCCCCATGCTGGGTTAGACATGAGGAAAGACATGCTTTCCTGCTCAGTGGTCTTATCATCTCATTGTAAGCACACACTGTAACATCTTGTCTAATGTAGATTGAGCTATCTTAGATCTAGAATAATAGATCACCTCAGATTTAGATCATCTTAATTAGGATGTTGGCAGACTGAAATGGAACAGGGTTCTTGATGCAAGCAAATGAGTAGTAAATGCATTAGCAATTCCCCCTCTTCCTTACAGAATTCTTCCTAAAAGCCAGTATCCAGTTCCTTTCCTGCTGAATTGTATAAACAGTCCTGAAATGTAGTACCTAGGGAGAGCTCTTTCTTCTACTGTGGATTCTTCAGTAGTCCTTTTTTTTTGTTAACAGAAGGGCAACTTTTCTTCAAAAGTGTTTTTGAAAGACAGAAACAAAAGTGAGTTATTTCTTTGAAGATCAGTTGTGGTTACTAAATTTGTGATGGAATTGAATAAAAGATAGTTCTTCTAATCTCCTTGAAGCATTTAAATTTGCATATTATCAGATGTGTGGGTGGGCCCAAGATGAGTTTTTTTTAAAGAAGTCTGCCATTCTAACTAGGTGACTGAAAAAAAATGATGGAGATGATTTAATATATATTAGGTCAAAGGATAGCTAATGGTCAGCCCCATCATGGTCTCTGTGATGTAGAAAACCATACCTTATCTTGATTTTTTTGCACTATACTTCCAGTGCTGGGTGATTTGGGGAGTGAAATTCTTTGGTGTCTCTAGTCAATGACAGGGAAATGTCATTGACAAGAGTAGGTAGTCTATTTTTTTCCTTTTTAGTCAAGAGTACCTAATCTTTGAATCTGTAACACCTAGAGTTGCAGAGATGCATGGTATTAGATACAAAGTTACATTCTATGGAAAGCAGCCCTCTTTTATAGGCAGAACTAACATTTCTTAACTCAGCCTGATCTATTTTGAAGATAATAAACACATTCAAGGTACTTTTTGATATACAATGGGGGTCAGCATTTTTTTTTAATCTGGAAGTATTTACACAAAACAAAACAAAACCAGAAGGCAAGACACAGAAATGCTTCTAAAATCCACTTTAAAACTAATAAGTAAATTGTTTGAAAGTGTGAAACAATTACCTCAGTGTGTGATTTACACTTCGCCCCCCAACCCCCACCCCGGAATGTGTTGTTTCTGGCAGGGGAGCATCTGAGCTGGGGAGAGCCCTGCTAAAGGGATTAGGTTGCTCTGGCTCTTGTGTTTATTGAGTCACCTAGGACTTCTTATAAAACAGCAGCTTTCAAATGTACACACACCTGCGCTCAACACCCTGAGTACTCCAAATGCTTGTTTAACTGTTCTCACACCTGGAGTATCTCTTCCATCCAGTGAGGTCAGAAAGCACAGAGGTGTCCACATACTGGTTTTTCCTTTTCCTTGGAAGTCTGTTGGAATATAGCCATTTATATGGTTCTGATGCTAACAGAGACAGAGAGATTTTTTTCAGTGTACTATAGTGCCACCAGGCCCCACAGAACATCCCCAGTCTTACCTCCCACTGTATCAAAATGAAGGTTAATGTTTCTCAGGGGACATTATCTCAATTGAGGTCTTGCTGGGCTAGAGTCCAGGGACCCATCTCACTGCAGCTTCCAGGCCACTTTGCGCTAGGAGGGGGCGGTGGCTTCTTTGTACTTAATCTGGCCCACAGAGGCCAGCACTGGCTCTGTGCAGGGCTAAGCAGGGTCATGGATCTTGTTGTGTGAGAAAGGGAAGAGGAAAAAAGGAAGCCTAAAGCAGGAGGCTAAGACGAGAGAAGGCACAGAAAGATGAAAGAAGGAAGTATGCATCTAGGGAAGCTCATCTGCCTAAGTCACTTCATGGACATTAATGCTCTCCTTTTACTCCCTCTGTCTTTTTTTCCCTTTCTCTAGTCTGGAAGTCAAAGCCGGAAAAACTGTCTTTATTTTTGACATCATGGATATTATCACATAAAGTATGCATGTGTGTGTGTGTAACATGCTGTATTAATGGGGTTAGCATAGTTAGCAGGCTTACTATGGTCTAGGTTTATGTCTGGATTATCTCATTCATTCTTTTTTTTGTTAATATTTATTTTTTTATTTATTTGGCTATGATGGTCTTAGTTGCAAGTGTGCAGGTTCTTAGCTGCAGCATGTGGGATCTAGTTCCCCAATCAGGTATTGAACCTGGGCTCTCTGCATCGGGAATGTGGATCTTAGCCCCTGGACTACCAGGGAAGTCCTTCGTTCATTCTTCTCAATAATATAGCAGTTGTAGCTTCTGTTATCATTTTTATTTTACTGATAGAAAATGTAGGCTCCAAACTCATATTAGGTACTCAGGCTTATTCAAAGGTTTTTAAAATTCGTGTGTGACAGCATAAAGACCAAATTCCTTACCCTATCCCTTGACTCCACCTGCTTAGTCAAGATTCATGTTACTGTTTCATTTCATTAATGTTCTAATTAATTCACAATCTTCCAGATGTCTTTTCCCTTCTTTTCTCTTTGCTTTTGCCCAGGACTTTTCCTGTTCTCTCTACTTACACTGCTCTTATCCATCCTTAAAATTGATAAATATTGAATACATAACTACATTATGATGTCATAGCTCTGGACAGGACACTATCCCTCTCCATGCTCACTTCCCAACAGTAGACACACACATACACACACACACACACACACACACACATCATTCTAAATTAAGGTAGACTATGTAATGAATACTATAATGAGAGATAAGGACAAAAGAAATAGAGAAATTTTGTGGAGGGGACATTATTTCAATTTCATGGTGCCTGGGAAAGCTCTTTCCTCTAAGAGAATTTGTATTTTGTGGAGATCTCTAGTATTCTGACAAATTGTTAGTAAGAAAATATTAGAAGGAGGGCATGCTAGGTAGAGGAAATATCATGATATGGAGAATATGAGGGACATCTAAAGAGTGGTGAACAGTGAATGGTTTGGCTCTTTTGAACATAGAATATCTACATATTTATGGGACGTGATGAGGACCTAATAGAAAATAACACCTGAAAAGCTTTATTCCTCCTCCACTTTACCACCTGGTAACCTTAAGCTTATTTCCAACTTTTGTAGCTCTGCTTCTATTTTATAAATAGATTTATTTGTACCACTTTTTAGATTCTGCTTATAAGAAATATTATGTGATACTTGTCTTTCTCTGTCTGATATGTCAGACAGTATGACACTGTCTCACTCCATATGACAAGCTCTAGGTCCATCCATGTTGCTGCAAATGGCAGTTTTTCATTCTGTTTTATGACTGAATAATATTCCAGTAATATTCCATTACTCAGAAGGAGATAATGGCGACCCACTTCAGTATTCTTGCCTGGAGAATTCCATGGACAGAAGAGCCTTGTAGGCTACAGTCCATAGGGTTGCAAGAGTCAGACACGTCTTAACAACTATATTCTGTTATATATATGTAGCATATCTTTTTTATCCATTCCTCTGTTGTTGGACACTTAGGTTGCTTCCATCTCCTGGCTATTGTAAATAGTGCTGGAATGAACACTGGGGTGCCTGTATCTTTTCAAATTATGGTTTTCTCCAGGAGTATGCCTAGGAGTGGGATTGCTGGGTCATATGGTAGTTCTGTTTTTAGTTTTTAAAAGGAACCTCCATACTTTTCTCCATAGTGGCTGTACCAACTTACATTCCCACCAAGAGTACAGGAAGGGCCCCTTTTCTCCACACACTGTCCAGCATTTGTTGTTTGTAGATTTTTTGATGATGGCCAGATATTTTTTCAGACCAGTGTGAGATGATACCTTTTTGTAGCTTCAATTTGCATTTCTCTACTAATCAGTGATGTTGAGCGTCTTTTCATGTGCTTTTTGGCCATTTGTATGTCTTTGGAGAAATATCTATTTAGATCTGCACATTAAAAAAAATTTTTTTTATATTGAGTTGCATGAGCAGTTTGTATAGTTTGGAGATTAATCCCTTGTTGGTAACTTTGTTTGCAAATATTTATGGTTTCCTTTGCTGTGCAAAGACTTGTAAGTTTAATTATGTCCCACTTGTTTATTATTGTGTTTATTTTCTTTACTCTAGGAGTTGGATCAAAAAAGATCTTGCTGTGATTTGTATCAAATTGTTCTGCTTATGTTTTCCTCTATGAGTTTTATAGAATCCGGCCTTATGTTTAAGTCTTTATTCCACTTTGTTAATTTTTGTGTATGGTATTAGGGAGTGTTCTAATTTCTTCTTTTACATATAGCTGTCTAGTTTTCCCAGCACCACTTACTGAAGAGACTGTCTTTTCTCCATTGTGTATTCTTGCCTGCTTTGTCAAAGATAAGGTGCCCATATGTGCATGAGTCTATCTCTAGACTTTCTATCTTGTTCCATTGATCTGTATTTCTGTTTTTGTTCCAGTACCATGCTTTTTTGTGACTGTAGCTTTGTAGTATAAGTCTGAAGTCAGGGAGCCTGAGGCCTCCAGCTCCATTTTTCTTTCTCAAGATTGCTTTGGCAATTGGCAAGATTTTTTTGTTGTTGTTCTAATTCTGTGAAAAATGCCATTGGTAATTTGCTAGAGAAGTCTACATAGATTTAATAGCTTTAGCCTTTGAAGTTGATATTGACAAGAAAAGCCTATTGTGTGAGAATGGAGAAGTGTGATAGAACCTTGGGGGATGTCTAGGGTAACTGAGAGCAAAGATGTCATATTAATACTGGGGATTAAGTAAGAATATGCATGCTCAATAGTGAAACTCCCAGCTCTTGCCTTCCAGAACACTGGTAACAGGGGATTCTAGGGGTATAGGTCAAAGGAACTTTTCATGGAGTAGAGGTGACCTTAGCACATTTACAGACTACAGAATAGGACTGGTTAGAAATGGATGGTTGAAGAAGATAGTTTCAAGAAGGATAAGAAAGAAGATGAATTGGCATAATGATTCAGATGACAGAGAGGAAGTGAATTGGGTGGAGCTATGAATTGAAGGAAGGGAGGATATGTCTTATGAAGTAGAAGAGAAAGAAAGAATATTGAGTGGTAAGCAATTGTAAAGAGAAAAGGAAACCGAAGAATTTAGAATGAAGGCAGATTCCATGTGATTAGTCAATAGGGCAATTGTTTGAATAGAGAGAGGGTTTAGAGTGAGGAGGAACTGGAGAACAAGAATGGGATTCAAATCGCTCCTTCTCAGTAGAGATTTCCTGCAACCTTCCAGCCCTAAGTGATTGCTATTCTTCTAAACTATACTGCATTTACTATTTGTACCACACATTTGGTGACTAATCACACACAGCCTGACACAGAAATGACACCATTTCTATTGTTGTCTTGAGCTCTCATTTATATCTTTTGTTAGTTTACTTTTCAGGCAATATGTACTCCATGACTGAAGATTCCTCAGTGCAGCAGCTACATCCTAAACTTCTTTGTTTTGCTCACTTTAAATGTTATTTGAACTAAAAATATATATTTTAAAAATTTAAATTGGTTGATGTATAATATTATTATTAAAGACAGAACTCTATCTTCTCATCTTTTATGATATTTTTTTTCTCTTTACTGTGTAATGGCACAATCTTACTTACCATTTGATCTTCCATTCTACAGTTCTCTCCCATTTCCTTTGCCTCTTGGCTTTTACTGTAAGTAAAACAATCTTTAAAAGAGCCATTTCACCTATTTATCTCCAAATAACTAGTAATTTCTATGATAAAGAATAAAAATGTGATTTTTAATGTTTTTTGTATTTCCTTGAGTCACTTAATTATTTTAATAGGTTGTTAGTTTTTTTTGGGGGGGGGATGGGGAGGTTGGTCTCTATTTGAACAGACTTTCTGAAAAAATACATTCTGAGTTGCTTTGAAAAAGACTAAAAGCATCTATTGTGACTTAGCAGCTGACCATCACACTGGTTGATGAAATTTGTAGCCTTTGCTCTAAAGTTCTCTAACAAGATTAGGTGAGATTGAACTGAGAAGGTAAAGGTTTCTAAACTGACATAAACTCAGAGCAGAACTAGATCATGATACCGTTTGCATCTCTAACAAAGTCTAATTTTTGACATGTTATATTTGGTGCACCATAATCTGTGTGCATACATATCCTTCTAGTAAATGATGAATGAGGTTTAGCTCACATAATGCACTTTATTATATTCTTTTATACCCTTCTGAGTCAGTCAGTCAGTTCAGTCGCTCAGTCGTGTCCGACTCCTTGCGACCCCATGAATCGCAGCACACCAGTCCTCCCTGTCCATCACCAACTCCTGGAGTTCACTCAGACTCATGTCCATCGAGTCAGTGATGCCATCCAGCCATCTCATCCTCTGTCATCCCCTTCTCCTCCTGCCCCCAATCCCTCCCAGCATCAAAGTCTTTTCCAGTGAGTCAACTCTTCGCATGAGGTGGCCAAAGTACTGGAGTTTCAGCTTTAGCATCATTCCTTCCAAAGAAATCCCAGGGTTGATCTTCAGAATGGACTGGTTGGATCTCCTTGCAGTCCAAGGGACTCTCAAGAGTCTTCTCCAACACCACAGTTCAAAAGCATCAATTTTTCGGCACTCAGCCTTCTTCACAGTCCAACTCTCACATCCATACATGACCGCTGGAAAAACCATAGCCTTGACTAGACAGACCTTAGTCGGCAAAGTAATGTCTCTGCTTTTGAATATGCTATCTAGGTTGGTCATAACTTTTCTTCCAAGGAGCAAGCGTCTTTTAATTTCGTGGCTGCAGTCACCATCTGCAGTGATTTTGGAGCCCAATAAAAGAAAGTCTGACACTGTTTCCACTGTTTCTCCATCTATTTTCCATGGAGTGATGGGACCAGATGCCATGATCTTCGTTTTCTGAATGTTGAGCTTTAAGCCAACTTTTTCACTCTCCTCTTTTACTTTCATCAAGAGGCTTTATAGTTCCTCTTCACTTTCTGCCGTAAGGGTGGTGTCATCTGCATATCTGAGGTTATTGATACTTCTCCCAGCAATCTTTATTCCAGCTTGTGTTTCTTCTAGTCCAGCGTTTCTCATGATGTACTCTGCATATAAGTTAAATAAGCAGAGTGACAATATACAGCCCTGATGCACTCCTTTTCCTATTTGGAACCAGTCTGTTGTTCCATACCCTTCTAGACCTTGGAAATATAGGATTGGGGAGCTCTGCCTTGTAAAATGACCCAGATCACTTCTCTGGAACAGAATCTATATATGTGTTTTTCCAAAACAGCTTGGTCACATTTGTTTCTCTACTGTCATTCATTTGGTGCTTCTTCTGGCAGCCATTAGAAAGATAGGGGTAAATACTAAATTTCACTGGATAGTTCCATCTGCCTAAACTACTAAAACCAACAATGTCATATGGGACTTTTTGGTCCATTTGTGAAACCAGATCTGAGACCAAGAAATAGCTCAGCATTGCCCTTCTTTGGGATTGGAATGAAAACTGACCTTTTCCAGTTCTGTGGCCACTGCTGAGTTTTCCAAATTTGCTGGCATATTGAGTACAGTGCTTTAGCAGCATCATCTTTTAGGATTTGAAGTAGCTCAACTGGAATTCCATCACCTCCACTAACTTTGTTTTTAGTGAGTGAGTGAGCGAGTGAAGTCGCTCAGTCATGTTCGACTCTTTGCGACCCCATGGACTGTATGTAGCCTACCAGGCTCCTCTGTCCATGGGATTTTCCAGGCAAGAATCCTGGAGTGGATTGCCATTGTTCTTAGTAATGCTTCCTAAAGCCCACTTGACTTCACACTCTAGAATGTCTTGCTCTATGTGAGTGACCATGCCATCATGATTATCCAGGTTATTAAAACCTTTTTTTTGTATAGTTCTTCTGTGTATTCTTGCCACCTCTTCTCAGTCTCTTCTGTTTCTGTCATAGCTTTGCCATCCCAGTCCTCTATTGTGCCCGTCTTTGCATGAAATGTTCCTTTGATATCTCTAATTTTCTTGAAAAGATTTCTGCTGCTGCTGCTGCTAAGTCATTTCAGTCGTGTCCGACTCTGTGTGACCCCATAGATGGAAGCCCACCAGGCTCCCCCGTCCCTGGGATTCTCCAGGCAAGAACACTGGAGTGGGTTGCCATTTCCTTCTCCAATGCATGAAAGTGAAAAGTGAAAGTGAAGTCGCTCAGTTGTATCCAACTCTTAGCAACCCCATGGACTGCAGCCTACCAGGCTTCTCTGTCCATGGGATTTTCCAGGCAAGAGTACTGGAGTGGGGTTCCATTCTATTGTTTTCCTCCATTTCGTTGCATTGTTCACTTAAGAAGGCTTTCTTATCTCTCCTTGCTATTCTTTGGAACTCTGTATTCAGATGGGTATATCTTTCCCTTTCTCCTTTGCCTTTTGCTTCTTTTCTCAGCTATTTGTAAAGCCTCCTCAGACAACCAATTTGCTTTTTTGCATTTCTTTTTCTTGGGAATGGTTTTGATCACTGCCTCCTGTACAATGTTATGAACTTCCGTCCTTGGTTCTTTAGGCACTCTATCAGATCTAATCCCTTGAATCTATTTGTCACTTCCACTGTATAATCGTTAAGGGGTTTGATTTAGGTCATACCCGAATGGCCTAGTTATTTTCCCTACTTTCCTCAATTTAAGTCTCAATTTGGGAATAAGGAGTTTATGATCTGAGCCACAGTCAGCTCCCAGTCTTGCTTTTGCTAACAGTATGGAACTCCATCTTCGACTGCAAAGAATATGATCCATCTGATTTGGTGTTGACCATCTGGTGATGTCCATGTATAGACTTATCTCTTGTGTTGTTGGAAGATTCATTTCTTGCATCATCTCTTGCATTGTTGCGTTTGCTATGACCAGTGTGTTTTCTTGGCAAAACTCTGTTAGTCTTTGACCTTAAATATCTTGATTCATAGACTTAACATTGCCCGTTGCTATGCAATATTATTCTTTACAGCTTTGAACGTTACTTTCACCATCAGACACATCCATAACTGAGCATTATTTCTACTTTGGCCCAGCTGCTTCATTCTTTCTGGAGCTGTTTCTCCACTCTTCCCCAGTAGAATATTGGACATCTGCCAACCTGCTGGGCTCATTTTCTGGGGTCATGGGGTTCTTGAGGCAAGAATACTGAAGTGGTTTCCTATCTAAAAGCAACAGCTACATGATATACTCATGATTCTAATGCTGAGCGAGCTCAGTAGTATCAGTGATATTGACTCTTGTAGGATGATGCCAACCAGCTTAATGTGTTGGGATTTACTTCATTACCCAAGACTTCAGAGGTTCCAGAACTTGACCTCTTGTGCACTTAGCAAGTGTTTTATACTGAACCTCCCTTTTGATCACGCATTGTTTCTCCTCTTCACAAACTCTTCTAAGAATTACATATTTATAAATTAGCTTTCTGGACCGCACTACCTGTCCTCATGAATGAAATTCTTGTGTCACAAGTTTTTCTTCCAAGTAAATTAGATTAACATGACAACAGAAAACAAAATATATTTTTCAAATTGTCATTAAATAGTGCTAATGTGGCATTTTAGAATGAAAGTAAATCATCTAATTTCCTAATAATTGAGAATTTTATAACCATTACTGTTAATCAGTAATTGAAAAATTTCCCCCAATTTTGAGGGGTGAAGGCTAAGAATTATTAACTGTGTACTATAGAACAAAGAGAACAGTGATGTGAACAAAGATATCAGTGGATAAAGGTAAATTTGATGTACTGAGTGTTTTTTCTCCCTTTGTAATTACTTCTGTGTTCTATCTAATTATGAAGTAGTTTTCAGTTGTATTCCTGCTTCACACCTTTGACAAATAGCATCTTCTGTCATTATCTGCAGATTCATTTAGTCTTAGTTGTAAACAAAAAGCTTAATGACTATTCTCTTTTGGCTAATACACAAAAGGGAAATCAGGTAAAAGAGTTTGAAGATAGAATTTCTTTGGAAATCTTGCATGTTAAGCAGTTGTTGTCTTACAACATCCTCTTTCAATGAATACTTTGAAATACAAACTCCTGTTATGTGTACTTTTCCTAGGCAATCAATAGTTCTCTCTTTCTTCCTGTACATGGTGAAATTGGATATTAGGAAGTATGGGCACACGTCTCCTCCTAAAAGGGAAATGGTTTGAGGATATTGTACTAATGGTATAATCATCAACAACAGCATCAAACAATGGTTATTAAGCTTCATTTGTAGGCATGTGGACTGCCTAACCAACAGCCATTTTCCTCATCTTGTTTCCTAACAGAATAACATATTTTGTCTACATACCCACCTTCTTCCATACTAGGTGACTGAGGTAAAAAACTAACAGTGAAAGAGTTTGTCACTCAGTCATGTCCAACTCTTTGCGACCCCATGGACTGTAGCCCACCAGGCTCCTCTGTCCATGGAATTCTCCAGGCAGGCATACTGGAGTGGGTTGCCATTTCCTTCTCCAGTGGACCCCATTCTCCAGCCTAGGCAATTAACCATGATGAGTCACCAGATAACCACAAGGGCCACCCTTGCCATGGTAATGATTGGTTCAGGCACAGTCAATTTATGCCCTTCTGACCGGTGAGATATGAAGAAAAGTCTCTACCTAGGTTTTCTTCCTTATGGAAAGAGACACACAGGAGGAGAAGATTCCCTTTAATAGTTCTGAATGCTTTCAAAAGAACAAGAAGCTGACCTGTATAGTTTTGTCACTGGGAATAGAGCTAGCTGAGGACAGACTTATGTGCCAAGGATGACAGAGGGGAAAGATGGATTCCTTATATCATTGAACAGCTGCATTAACTAAGCCTGGAACCATCCTACCTTCAGCATTTTAAATATTTCCCTCTTTGTCTGGCCTTCTGTTAGTGGGGCTAGAATTTTCTCTTATGGGAACACAAACACCCTAGGCAACAAATTCACTGTTTAAATGAATAATTATAGATTACTGTTTTATTACACAGTTTGCATCTTTCTCTACCTTTTACTTCTCAAAATACTTTCTTTTACTTCTTCCCTTTTACTACTTCTGATACTGTTAAACCATCGTCTTTTTTTTAACCTTTTACTTCTCAACTCTTTGCTCCGTGATAACTTTAGCAACAGTCACTCTGTCGAAATAAGGCTCACTGGTGTTCACTCATGATTTTGGTTACCAAATAAAACAGTCTGAGTCTCAGTTCCCGAATTTATAAATAGAACATTTGATCTTAATTAGTGGGTTTTTTTAATAGAAAAAATTTCAAACTAAATGTTATTCATAATCCCATACAAACATAAAACCAAGTGTAATTTCCTAATTGACTCAGAACCTGGAGGCTCTGTCCCCTGCTTGCTACCTGCTTGCTGTATAGCCCTCACTGTCCCCAACCTCTGCAGAGCTCACAGCTTTCACCGGACAAAGTTTTGAAACTACCCTCTCGATCTGAACTTCTTGTCAGTGCTGTTTTTCCATTTGCACTGTGACTCTCCTATCCAGGATGCGTCTGTGGTTTTCTGTTGCTGCCTGTGAAGTTCTATCCTTTTCAGCATTGTTCCGTTGAGCCTATCTTCCTTTGCTAGAGTTATACAGGGCTACTTCTACTCTCCAAAACTGCTCAGTTTGTCCTTTTCTCTGTGTTCTTCTCATTCTGTTTCTTATATCTTTCCCATCTCTACCTGTTCAATCCTTTCCACTCCCACCCAATACCTATATTAGTCAAATGACACAATTTTCTGCATGTTCCCATAGCATTTGTACCTCAATTATAGTACATATCACATTCTGTCTTTGAGTTTTGTATTAAAGATGTTCCTCAGGCTGTTTGCTCTCTGAAGGTGAGGAACTATTTCTCATTCATTGTTCCATACACTGTGGTGCTCAGCCTATGTCTCTTAAAGATTACTCTTAAAAATGCTTGTTAATGAACAAAAAATTTGCAACAGAAATCAAAACCCTTCAATTACATGGTTATTCTTTAGATTATTTGTTAGTGCCTTAAACATTTGTACCAGTTTTGTAAACTGATCTATATTCTCTGAGGTTATGTAGATTAAATTTAGTTGATATGATAGAATATAGGCCAGTTATATAAAACTAAAGTGAAATATCTTTTTAATGCAAAATATTTTATAGCTGCATTTTATAATTTTTAAAAAAGGAAAAACAAAGCAACCTATGTCTGTGTTTGGAAATTTGCCTTTTCTTGACATTTTAAACAGTTATTTATGAGTTAGCTAGTTCAGGGACATCCTATACATACCAATTATATAATAATAAATATGGCAACTATAATAATACTGTATTATTTTCATTTAAATAATTTTAAATAATTTTAAAATATTTAATTTTCGATTAAATAATACTGTATAATTTTCATTTAAATAATTGTTATTTTGTTCCCAGGGAGGACAATGAAACATTAATTTCAGTAAAGTATACCTCTTTTTGTATTTATTTTTCTGTTTCTTATAATTTCTATAAGATTATCATTCCTTTCTAGAGTATGTTTGAGAATACAATTAAGTTTAATTAATTAGAGTTACAAAAGTTGGTAAAGGAGAGAATGTACTATACTGTTAAACTATTTAGTTTCTGTTACTTCATTTTAGCTATTTAGTGCTTCATAATTTTATTAACACCTTTAGTTTTGGATGAAGAAAAGGTATGATTTGGTAAAGTTTATATTTCAAGCAAACTGTATTAAGAGTATATCCCATGATACAGTAGTGATAATATAATGATTCATATGCTTTGGAGGGAAAATGCCCAAATAAATTTAGTAGGTATTTTTTTCCTGAGACTAATGCTATCAATTATTTTCATAACCAGAGAAGAACTGACATTGAGACTAGAAATAATGATGGAGACAAATAGATAAATTTCAGAATTAGAAATCTGAGGCTTAACATAAGTCCGTATATCCACACACCATAGACAAACGGGAGGTGCTGTCCCCAGGGATCATAAGTCAGAGAATCCCTTCTCTGCACCTGTGTGATCATCTGCCAAGGAGGTGTAATAATGCTGCCTCCCTCCCTCACAGGGTTGTTGATGTGGTCAGATGATAGACATGGAAGTACTGTCAGAGTTGGATGATTGACCAGTTCATACATGGTAGCTAAGAACAGAAATATTTCATACATTCCCAACCTCATAGTTTCAGCCAGGGTAGGAGTCTAACTCCCTTTTCTCTTGCAATGGTGGGTGTGTGGGGCTGGGACCTCACTGGGTTACGATGAGGAGCCATGAGTGGGACATGGAATGGAGGATAGTCACCTCATTCAGGGAAGTCGAGCATGAGAACAAAAGACACAATCTGAAGCAAGGACTGAATCCACAACTGGAGTCAGAAGGAATGGATTTGAAAAGGAAAAAACAGTAATTTTAATCTGAAAATAGCCACTTTGAGGCACCAATCCTCAGAGCCAGATGCTTCACAGTAGGGACCCTGGGTGGTACCAGAGGTAGGTAGTGGCAGTAGGACCTATTAGGGTGCCATAAAAATCAGTCCTAGCACAGCCATGCCTTCCACACACCGTCCTGTGATTCCTGGAATTTCTCTTCAGTGCCAAAATATGGGCCCTATAGACCCCACAGACTCAATGTGTGATATCTTCATATTTTTGAACTGTAGCATTATACCCTTAGGTAACTAGATCCTGAGTTTAATGATTTAGAATCTGAACTTCTGAATTATGATTTTATGTTTGTTATTATTGGGAATAACTAGTATGATATTTTTTCAAGGGTCTTTGAGGTTAAGATTTTATTCATATGTATTTAGACCTCTATAGTAAATTGTTTCTGTGCCTTACATTCATTATTTACTCTTGATAGGTCTACTATTCATAGGGTAACATTTAAAACATGCCAGTTGGCACTGAGCACTAATTTAGCTACCGATCTCTTTTCCCTTCCCACGTCCCCTGACTCTTTGCCCATTAATTCTACAGGACTCAGTTTAAATCAGGAAAGGAAAATGGCTTACTTAAAAATGAGTGCAGTCAGGGAGGGGCTCTAACTCTTATGGCCTTGCTCTTAGGAGCCTCAGTAAATTTCTTTCTGCAAAGTATTTGATTCTTGTTCCTTTAACTACCAGCCTTGTCTCAGTGAGATTAGTCCCCAAAGATGAGAGAACTCTGACCACAGTTACAGACAGAGAAGACTTGAAAGAGGGTAAGATAAGGAAGCTTTTTTCAAAAAGCTTTACCTATTTCAGCATATATGGCCTGGTCTTTAAACTCCCAACTCATAAAACAGTATTTCCTGTCCTAGTAGTTTCCATATCTTGGTCTCCTAACAAGCAGGGAGCAGTAAGTGGGCTTCACCATCTGTCTACATCTGACTGTCCTGACTGTGTTAATCAGCATCTGCTCTTAGAAGCAGGGAAACCCTGGGGGATTAGTGCCTGGCAGAGTCAGTAAATTGGTTGGTTTGTGCAAACTTGAGGGAAGAGAGTAGAACGGCAAGATGACTTAACTGTGGCAACGTGAGAAGAAGTGGTGTTGAAAGTGCCAAGGGACAAACTCCTACCTAGTGATAATGTCCCTTTTTTCAATTGAGGTGTAGTTAATGTAAATAGTTGTACTGTGAGTTTTCAATAAAACTGTGTTTAAGTACAAGCTCATTTTAGTTCTTTTCAGTGCTAGTAAGCAGCTGTTTCATCTAGTACAAATGAAAAGCAAGTCTTTGGGTTTATGAGTCCAGGGACCCATACAGGTGCAGAGAGCATTGGAAGATACTTCTGATAGGTGGTTAGGTTTAGGCCATAAATGGCGACAGAGCACAGGACTAACAGGACAGATGAAAATATGCTGTTCAAGAGAAATAGGCTCCTTTTCATAAAACACATGACATTCCTGCATCCTGTATCTGCCATAATATAAGGACCCTATTAACAGAAAAGAAGTGAAAAATGAGCCAGCATGCTTGTTGCCTAAACCCATCATAGCATTTTAAATTGCTTAAAGTTGCTGTTCCTAAAAAAGAAATTACAGTTATAGAGTGGCCCTTTTGGCTACTTGGCAAGATCTGTAATTCAGAAGGTTCAGGACTTAATTCTTAGGGAATTTTGTTTCACTTTTTCTATGTAAAAGGGTCACAGCATTTTATATATTACACAAAAATATGAGATGGGTAAGTCCAGAAAAAAACAAGCAGGGAAAAACAAGAGAATATACCTGTTTCTCAGTTTCATAAAACTGTAGTAGAGTACTAAGTAAGACAAACAACCTTATAATCAGAAAGAAAATTATGAGAAGTTATTTTTATTCTAAAAATCACATTAATGGCTTTGTCTACAGCACAGTTATTACCAATTGCCATTAACTTGTTGGCACAAACAAGCTTAAAATTTATTTCACATTCTGTAGTCTAATAATTTTTTTGAAAAAGTATGGCATTCAAATGGTATAATTAAAACAAGTAGAATAATAAACATATATTTATGAAGGGTTGTATATGTATTTGTTTTACATTGAACAGATAATTTCTAGTGATTTTGTGAGTCATACAGTGAATAATTAAAATAAATTTAAATTCAGATATTACATTTCAACTTCCAATTTGGTGAACATAAGAAAATTATTATAAGTTTGTTTTCAATTCCTGCGAAGCATATTAAAATTAACTTTTCCTCCATTTAAGTAATGTATATAACTAAACTTCCTTCCTACTGTGAAACAGTTTCATTTATTGCTATTTGTAAACTGCCTAGGATAGATGCAGAGTGGATTGGGCTCGAAACTCCTTGAACAGTTTCTTTTGAAATAACACTACATACGTTAAGCTCAATTACACATCCAAACAGCCACAGCTCACTTTTGGTAATTTATTCATTGATTTAACATAGTACCCAGAAGAGCCATGCCTGCTGTCACTTTTGTAATATATTATGTTTTAAATATACTCATGCTCACCCATGCACACCATTAAGGTGTGCATAAACCTGTGTTTTTCTCTCTTGACAGCTATAAATGTTTGTTATTATTACACAAAACATATGTTCATGTTGTTTTTGTCTAAATTATTCTATCTGGGGCTATAAAGTTTTAATGTTATTAGTTGCCCTTAGAATTTTAATGTTTCACTGCTGTAACCTTCTTAGGATTTCTGTGCAATTAAATAGAAACTATTTCACTGCAGCCTGGAAGAACAATATATTTTACGGAAAAAAAAATAACCCGCTCCATTTTCTTTCAGTGTAGTAAAAATGTTTTCTTGATAGTTTTTCTTGATGGTCTATGGAAGCCTCCCATGTAGTCATACCCGAGCCCCCGCTTCATGCAGAATATAGACCATTACTCCTCTTGATCCTGGCATCTGCTGGAAAGACACAAGTTAAGCCCTATTTCAACCAAAGGGACGATATTTCACCAGCCCTTCAGGGGTCATTCCAGGTGTTATTTAGTAGGCCTGGCCCTATATGGTCGTGACTTTGGTCTAACATGTAGAGACCAGTAGGGACGAAATGGAAAGTCCATTACAATACCAGCCAGGTATGTGTTTAACTTGAATCAAGGAGTGTTTATTAACAAATCAGTGGACACACTCACATTTGGTTGAGCCATAGAGATGCTTTTCTGTTACGTCCCATCTCCTTTTTATACCCAGTTACTATCCTTGGCCTGGGCCTCCTCGTACAACCAAACTGATCTTGAAATCTAATTTCCCACAGACTGAATCACTGAATTGAAGGTAATTTGTATTTTACATATGAATTTATAAGGATATCCTGACTTGCTTGCCTATAATTCTATAATGTTGGTGGTGCCCACCCTACCCCATGTCTCCCCACCCAGTGCTGGAGATGAGTAATATCATTGGCTTTAATGAACTCTCAGTCTCAATTTTACTTCTATGTACCAGTTACTCTACTTCCATTGTCATCGTCCTAAAATATACATGTTGGATCACATCAAACTTCAGCTCAAAAGCCACGCCACATGTAAAACTGAACTCCTTAACAGAGTATTCAGAATTATCTGTGACCCAGTCCCAAATCCCCTGGAGGAGGGCATGGCAGTCCACTCCAGTATTCTTGCCTGGAGAATCCCCATGGACAGAGGAGCCTGGCAGGCTGCAGTCCATGGGGTCGCAAAGTGTCGGACACGACTGACCAACTAAGCACAGCACACAGCACGGCACAGCCCCAAATCACTCTTCCAGGCTTAGTGGCCCTTAGTTCTGTTGCTTTGGCTGTACCTCAGTCCTGCTTTTCCAGCACCACACTCAGCTATAAGTCCAAGGCTATTTCCTGAAGAGTGTTCTTCTTTGCTTTCCATCCATTCAGACTCTGTTTCTCCAAAGTTCAGCTCAAATACTGCTTCATCCATTAGGCTCTTCCTAATTTTCCCTCAGGGCTTCCCTGGTGGCTCAGGAAAAGAATCCACTTGCTGATGCAGGAGATGGGGGTTCAATCCTTGGGTCAGGAAGATCCCTTAGAGAAGGAAATGGCAACCCACTCAAATATTCTTGCCTGGGAAATCCCATGGACAAAGGAGCCTGGCAGGCTACATTCCAGGGGTTGCAAAAGAATCGGATACAACCTGGTGACTAAGCAATTCTCCTTTTGTTAAAATTAGTCATATCAACTACATTCCCTCAACATGTTACTTCTGTGTGATTTCTCATATATTCCATTCTATTTTGTTATTGTTCATTAGACTATAAACTCCTCAAGGGCAGAAACTATAGCTCTTTCATCTTTGTTTTCTTGCACAGTATATAATAGGTAATGCTTTGTTGGTGAATAAATGAACAATATTCCTTTTTTTCTTTTCCTTTCCTTTTTTTTTATTTTGAACTAATTGGGAATCACTAAACTATTAGACTGATATCAGCTGAAGTTTTATTCAATCTCTCTGCCTTTGTTCAGGTTTTATGGACATGAAAGTAAACCTTATATATATATATATAGACAAATTATACAAAAAGGAATTAAATATCTCTTCAGAGCAACACCGTATGTTAGCAGAAAAATCCTTGTTAATAAATTCTTTTGCTTATATCTGAAAGTACCATCAGATACTTACTTCATCTTGTATCTGTCCTCTGAGGAATCAAAGATGCTGCTGCTGCTGCTAAGTCACGGTAGTCGTGTCCGACTCTGTGCGACCCCATAGACGGCAGCCCACCAGGCTCCCCCGTCCCTGGGATTCTCCAGGCAAGAACACTGGAGTGGGTTGCCATTTCCTTCTCCAATGCATGAAAGTGAAAAGAGAAAGGGAAGTCGCTCTGTCATTTCCAACTCTTAGTGACCCCATGGACTGCAGCCTACCAGGCTCCTCCGTCCATGGGATTTTCCAGGCAAGAGTACTGGAGTGGGTTGCCAGTGCCTTCTCCCAATCAAAGATGATCTGGCCTTTATTCTTTGAATAATCTCCTCCTATGGTGAAAATTTAATGTGAAAATCAGAGAAGCAAAATAAATGAACTTTGAACTAGGGGTATCTCATCAACACTGCTTAATCTCAATTTGAGGACCAATTTGACTTGTAATAAAATTAATTATTTAGTAATCAGTGTTTGATATTATTTTAGTTTTCTAGTTTGTGAGTTTGACTTGCCACAAAAATTGGATTTATTTTCTACCAATTTGATCC
This sequence comes from Capricornis sumatraensis, assembly GCF_032405125.1. Classification (NCBI taxonomy): domain Eukaryota; kingdom Metazoa; phylum Chordata; class Mammalia; order Artiodactyla; family Bovidae; genus Capricornis; species Capricornis sumatraensis. Next base: position 50,220,016 of record NC_091087.1, read on the forward strand.
ATTCTTAACTAAGGTATAAAGTTTCAGAGCATTATAAGGAGCATATTATTTTTCCTTAAACAGTGCCCCCAAAATAACTAACATTATGAAATGAGAATTTCTGTCATCTTAGTTGCTGAACCTACTAGGACATTATTTTAACAGAAAATTGGGTTAGTGTCCCTTCCCTTTTCTTCTTTGGTACAACCCCGAGTTAATGGCAGTCTCTGGAAAAAGGAAAATAGGAAATGAAGTTCTTAAAGGATTTGTGGAAGTCTCTCTTGTTAAAATCACCCTTTTGGACTTTTCTTCTTTTTTGTCTCCCACATTTTCCAGTTTAACACCATTTGCAAAGCCCAGTTGGAAAGAGACTTAGAAAGCCACATTTAACTCCTTTCTAAGCTTTCTTTCTTTCTTTTTTTTTTTCTTTCCTTCTTTACAGTGGTCTCTTATCGTAGAGATTAAGGTTCTTAACAGGCAGCAGTCACTGCTCACGAATAGTAGACTGCCTCTAATTTACACTGTTTTAATTACATTTGAGGTTTTTACCAATTATATGGTGAACCTCTACAGGGCAAAGGGAGGTGGACGGGTTGGTGCAGAGCCTGAGCAGCTTTCTCTTGTAGAAAAAGAAAAACCTGTCATGGAAAAACACAAAATTTGTTGAAGGATGGAGATAAGGGAATGGTAAGTCAAGGTGCTTGGTTACAGGATAATCTCCCAGAGAGTGCTCATTACTGCTAGATCATTGACTGTGTTACAGGAAGGTGTCTCACTGAGGAAAGGGTCAAGGAGGTCAGTTATCTGGTGGTAATGACCGTAGCGGTCATTAAGAGGGTACTAATGCCATTAAGAATAGAACTTTAACTTTTTATTGAAGTTTTTATTTAAATGATATTAACTTCAATTCAACTTTTAATTGAGGTGCAACCATCCAAATTCTACAGCCAGGCACCACAAAGTAATGAACATAAAATTACATGTTCTTCTGATGGGTTGATGGGTCTTTATTAGAGTTTCAAGGGCCTCCATAGAGCTGTTATTAGACGCAAACCTCTCTAAAGTCTTCTATTAGAATTAGGGCTGGCTGATTGATTCCAGGAAATAATTTCAACCTGGACCACTGAAAGGAAACAAAAAGGAGGAAGAAATAATAAAAGGAAGGAAATTTTTTGTTTGTTTTTGCCTTTTTTTTTTTTTTAAGTGAAAGGATCTATTTATATGGCTAGGTTTGGATGCATTTGCCAAGACTTTAATGTAACGCAATACACATCTCCCTTCTCTCCTATCTTTCTTCTGTTTTACCCTTTATCTCCAACTAAAGAGTAACACCCCCAAAGGCGTGATTTTTTTCCTTTCAAATTTTAAAACTAGCGTATTTCTCTTAAGAATTCCACACAGCTGTGTGTTCTAACAGCGTAGCAGTACCTGTGAAAAGTCAAAATAAAATAAACAGTTTATTAAAATATTTAAGTTGAGCAAACAAAAGTGAGAATACCAGAACTTTACTATCCATGATTTATAAATAAGCTGTCTTCTAAATAAAAACTTTTACTACCTGCAGTTCAGGTCTCTTGGAGAAATGGGAGGGATGTGCAGTTTTGTTCCTTTTCTAGGAACAAAAAAGAGAGATGGCAATTTCAAGGTTCATAATTTTACCTCTTTGAGCCAAGAGGGGAAGAGCTTTGGGTAGTGAACAATCTCACAAAGTCATCCATACCTAAAACCTTTTGTTTCGGTGTAATCATAAACTTCATGAAGATTTGGTAATAAGTTGTTTGGCTGCCATTTTACAGCAAAGAAACTTGCTAAAGGAACTGATAACAGTCTTTTCTTCCTTGGGAAAGGATGTAAACTACTTTGCATTTTTGGTATATAGCCAGTGTTTTGTCATTTAGACATGCCACATTACTATGAACACATTGTGCATCATAGCACAGCATAACTATGTGATTTGCTGAAGTGCTAGTTTCTTGGGGAAAAAAAGAGAGAGAAAGAAATGGAAAAGGAAGGCATTTATATATTTATTACATTTATATATTTTATACTTATATGTAAAATGTGAAAATTTTCAATGCGAAAATCATACAGCGTATTTTTTGCCCAGGAGCTAGTAAATCTTAACCTAGTTCCGTGTCTCTGGATGCCTAGGTGTAAGTGGGCTTCTTTCTTAAGTAGCAGAAAAAGACCTTAAGCTTTTTTTCTAATCAGAGAACATTCATGTAAGGTTACGACTTGTTCCAGTGCAGACAGCTGCCTGTAAGCATTCATTTATCAGGAAGCTAGAAGGACTAGACCTCAGATTCTTAAGCATAACCAAACTTCAGTGACTTGAAATTGTGTCTTTTTAAGAATGGTAATACTCTGCCATGTTACATTGACCAACCAAAGTATTAGTTTGGGACCTCTACATGAGAGGAAAAAAAAAACTGCTTCCCAATAGCTAGGTGATCATGACCATTTCATTGTGATTCCTGGAAATTTATTACTCTAATATATCAATTTCTCCTCTCCTGTGTGTAAACCAAGGCTATAGTTTTCAACTGCCTCTTCCTGTTTGCATTAAATAAAGTTGTCAAAATTTAATAAGTTAATTTTGAAATAGAAGATCTCATCTCATTTTAAACTTGGGTTTTTAAAAGATCTTATTTAATAGGCCCATTTAATTTACTTCAGGCTATCTTTAAACTGAAATTAGAAATAAGATTCCAGATGAGAATGTAAGCAAGCAGCTTTTTGTATTGTTCAACATTTAGGAAATGAAAGTTTTTTTAGAAACTATAAAAAGGATATAATGGAAATTACTTCATGTTGCTGTTATGGAAAAGAAAGCAATATGATGCATTACTTATAGAATTTGATGAAAAACCTATAATGCAATGGAGTTGGGTATCAGCACTAGTTTTATTTTTCAAGACTTATTTGTAATAACTTAGTTCAGGGAAGAAAGCAAGATGGTTTTGGACCAGAGAAAAAAATATTTTTATGAAAGTGAATGTCACCTGCTAGGACTTAGATGCAAGCATTAACCCCAACCAAAGTGAAATTATAACCTGATAATGTATACCTCCAATATTCTTTCAAATTTAAAAGGTAAGCCCTTCCATACAGAATGTATAAAGTTTGTGTAACAGTTTCTTGATTCAAAGGGGTTAGTTCTTTCAATGTTCTAGAAAATTTATTCTTCCTTCTTTTATTAACAGTAATGGATGTTCATTAAAGAAAACTGGAAACTACAGTAAATAATAAAAAAGAAATAAAGTCATAACTACTTTATCATTGAATTATAAGGATGGCTAAACATTTTTATGTATATTATTTCCTTCTAGTCTTTTTTCTATTTCCAAAAACTTTGGTGAATTTTAAAAAATTCACAGATTATGTAGAAATTTAAATTAGATCAAGATATTTTATACTTCATATTAAGAAACATACTTTCCATGATTCATTTTCCACAAATGGCATTTCATTTGTTTGAGAGATTTGTTCTCACAATGTGCTTGAAATACCCCATCTATTGTTTACCATGTTATTTTTAGAAAATTATTCTTTGAGCACCCTATGTATGTTGTTATGCAAATGAACTCATGATGTTAAAAGTACAGGTTTTATATTTACTAATTTTCCACTTTTCAGAATGCTTTCTTAGATAGTTTATGATTTCATGATTGAATAGTTTATGATTTTTTAAGATTAAGATTGGTTAGATTTTAAATAGGTTTTACAAATAGAGCAAAACAGAGTTAGTAAACACTATATATAACAGTTATGCAGTTGTACAAAACTAGGAGAAATACATTTATTGATCTCCTGAGAGCAGTAATTGCAGCATGAAGAGATGGGATTCTATTCGCATTCTTCCAGTGCGTCAAAGTCTGTAGCTATGATTAAGCCAGCATTCCAGCATTTCACCAATAAGCTGCAACTCATAAGTCTATTTGAGCTACTGTATGGAAAGTAGCCTTTTGAATACACCGTAGAAGTTGCCACATAAATGAGATGTTTCAAATGATTTAAAAATTTACAGCAGCATTTTGATTGTCAATTTAGGTAAAGATCTTTAGAAAGCAAATCTATACCCTAGATGTGGTTATGCTGTGAGTTGTCACTGTTCTTCTATAAACACGACTACATGTAGTAGATCATTATAATACAAAAGAAAGCTTCTTAGACCTTGATGAATTCTAATAACATTCTATGGTATTTAGGAAATGGCATTTTAGATGATTGGGAGTGAGACAACTTTCTCTTTCTAATGTTAGAATTTTCAGTATTATATTCATTCTCCCCTTTCCCCTGACCTGTGTGCCCAGAACTTAAAAACATTTGTTTAACAAAAGTGGGTGAGGATGGGAAGTGGGACGTATGTTTTTCTATGAACCATTGACTGTACTTTTTTCTCCTTGCTCTGGTAAGCAATGACAAATAATTATTGACCATCTTATAAAAAAAATTGAATTTTTTATATGCCTTTAAGTAAAAATTTAGGAGCTTTTATTATGAAGGAGGGGCTTAACTGCTAGAATGATGAATCAATTTATTTATCCATTTACAAATATTTATTAAGTACTTCATAACCTACCAGACATCCCAACATGTTGTCTTCCTTAGACTTTCAAGTTGTGTTTTCTGGAAAAACTTGGACTTTCCTTGAAAGATTTGGTAGGATTGCAAGAAAGGAAAGAGATCATTTTCTAATGGAATGTCAGGCAAAATTGATCTTTAATGGGAATGTTCTAGTATCATCAAACTTTGTGCTCAGATGAAGTTGTGAATTTGCAAAGAAATGCATCTCTGTTTAAGAATTCAAACAGGAAACCTTGATATGGAGCTGGGAAGGGGATCAAAGAATCAGCCTTTGGACCAGTTAAACAGTGACCTTTTGGAATGACCTTGGAAGCTGTAAATGATCAGTGAGGGAAAGAGACTTGAGTGATAAAACCAAACAGTGTGAAGCTAAGATTCAGACTTTAGTTTTATAGGTTAAAAAATTCTAAAGAAAGGCTTGGAAATGACTTACCCTAAGGATATCATGACATAATTTTTATTTATTTAATGATCTACATATTTGTGAATGACTTGTTTAGCACAGTTAGATAAAAATTCAACTGAGTAAATGTCAAATTGATTAAATTAAATGATTCATTTAATAAATTGGGCTGCATCCTCTCTAGTAAATAGAAAGGAGCTCCACCAAGGTGTAGAAGAGGAAAGATCTTTAAAGGTAGAGAAGGGACAGAAAAAGGAAATTTTAGCAAAGGTCCCAGGAAAGTTTGCCCTCCTAAGGGATACAGCAAGTTCTATCGGGTGGATTACCCCACTAGTGCTGACCAGATAATTCCAGCTTAACTAGTTAAAAGTTACAATTCTGGGGGGAATTAAAACTAGTTAGGTTAGGTATTAAGTATTGGTTTGCTGACGTGGAGTTTTAGCACAAACAACTCCATTTTAGGCCTGCTGTCTCCTTTTTAACAGCCCCCAGATATTTTTAGGTCAGTTTGTTTTTAACTATCACTCTTTGTATCATATGTGTTTTGTATACAATTAGAATATTTTATTGGTCAGCAGCCACAGAGAGTCAGTAGGTAAAATCATCTTAATTATAATACCATCTAGGATAGAAAATCAAGACAGTGTACACACATGTTAACTGGGTCCTTTCTCCATTTACTCTTCTAATTTAATTTGATTCTAATTGTAATGAAATGGTATAAAGGATTCATATCCCCATCAATTCATATAAACTGTCTTTGTTTCATTTCTTAGGCTTTGACAGATTTTAGGCACGGGACAATAAAATTATAGAGCATAATAAGACTTTTACCAGAAAATATGGACATAGAATAGCAGTTGTTCTCCTTAGGATGGAGCCCTCTATCTGGGGAGAACAAGACATTTTACCCCCTTCTATGAAGTTTATCATTTCAATCTGTTGCTGTAATTTACAGTGACAGCATCTGTAAAGAGCACAGGCTTCCTCTGGTAGATTGCATTATTGTCCCCACTATTCACTCCCCTTTCCTATAAGAGGATTATACGCCCCTGCTTCTACTGTGGGATTTGCAGGCCTCCTGTGGAGGGGGATGCAGACCTGCCCTGTTGACACTGAGCTTGAGCTTGGCTGTGTGACTTGCCTTTGACAGCAGTAAGTGAGCAGATATTTTAAGACCCATTGCCTGTCTTTCTCGTCTCTCTGGCTCTTTTCCTTTGCCGCAAGAATAGCATGTCCAAATAGGCACTGCTGTTTCATCCTGGAGCCTGGATCCAAGAATGAAGACAGATGGAGAAAACTCACAACTCACTCATAGCCATCCTTAGCAGACATGTAGTGTAAGTGAGAAGTAAACATTTGGCTTTCTAAGCCCCTAACATTTGGTGGTTTAGTTCTAAATCACTTCTAAAGCAAAGTTTACCAAGTACAGTTACCAAAGGACTATAAGAGACACGGGTTCAATCCCTGGGTTGGGAAGATCCCCTGGAGAAGGGCATGGCAACCCACTCCAGTACTCTTGCCTACAGAATCCCATGGATGGAGGAGCCTGGCAGTCTACCGTCCATAGGGTTACAAAGAGTTGGACGTGACTGACACAACTGAGCACAGTCAAGTGTGTGCTTGACTCATCAAACCAATCTGCATGTCTCCGCAACTCTGAGTCTTCCATCAACACTGCTCTCTTGCTTACAGACCTTCCCTGGCTCTTATTTCAAATTCAAACCTTTTCTATTTCTAAGGCATTCTACAATCTAATTCATACATCAAACACTTTCTGCTTTTACTCCACGTAGCCTCCATCACTAGTTGGGTTAGTTTTTTCATTGTCCTCCAAGCTCCACCTGTATGTTTAGAGCGTTAGAGTTTGAGGCACCTGCCACTGGCTAGCTGGGTGAATTTGAACAAGATACTCAGGCTACCTAAGTTTCAACTTCCTTATCTACAAAATGGGGATGATCAAAGAAACCAACTCACAGGACTGTAGAAATAGCTGATGTTAGGCATATTAAGTGCTCAGTGTGAGACAGTGATCTGTCTCACAGTAGATGCTTAGTAAGTGTTGCTTGGTATTACATTGTTGCCTTCACCTGGAATTCTTTTCTTCCTTCTCATTTATCTCAGTCACTTCTAACCAAGCTTCAAGTTTGAGTTCAAAGCCTACTTTTTCTATGATGTCTTCCCTGACAAATTTTTATGGTACTTTTACTTGCTCATTACTGCTTCTTCCTGGTTTTAAGCTTTTTGAAAATAGCAGTGAGTTAAACCTACCTCGAATCTTTCTATAGGCTGAGGACATTGTGGCTTTCAATTTAATTGATTGATAGTAATTATCTTGAGGTTATTCATTTTGACTGCTGATTACTTGGGTGGGGGGTAGAGTCAGCATAGCAATGGCCATAGGTTTAATGCAATACTACTTTCAGACCATTCTGAAAATGGTTAACATCTGGCGTGCTATCCAGTTCTTTTCCTAAATACATCCAAACTTGAAAGAGTCAGGTAGCTGTAACAATAGGGTTTGGTGTTGAGATAAAAACATGAATAACAAAACCTCTGCGACCCCTGGGCAAGGCTGCTTCCCTTCTGAACATAAGAATTCAGAGATAAAGGAAGTGAGGCCCAGGCATTCAGTTTAGTTTTCAGTGTAGAGCTGTAGTGACCTTAGTACTACTGAGTTTAATCAGGGGAGTTTTGAAAGGGAAGATCATTTCTAGTTCAATGAAGTGTATGTTCTGCCAAGGTTAAGTTGTCTTGTACTAACATTCTTTGGGATTTTTTGCTGAGTGCTTTATTAATTGTTTTCAGATTCAAAAATCAAGTTACAGCCTTTCCCAGAAACTCCAGAAGTCAATTTATTTTAGTGAGGGAATAGGCGCATGGAAAAGTAGCTTGCCAATTCTCATACAACTGTAAAGAACAAGGAATTATGGAACGCTTGCTGTATGAGTCACGATCAGAGTAAAAGTCTTTGCTTTAGGGCTTAACATATGTATAAGTTATATACAGAAATAAGTAGCTGGGGCTCTGTATTTGGATGTTTTATTGTCCACTTTAATTTGTATCATTCACTGCAGAAAAATAACAAAAAGCAAGCATATCCTCTATCCATCTCCAATTATTAAATTGAAAGTAATTTTAGAAAGTACTACCTTCAACTCTATTATTAATTTAGCTGTGGCTAAGAAGCTGTCTTGAAGCTGGGAGCTAGTGTTGTGGCTAGGCTAGACGAATGAATTAGAACAGACTGGGGTTGAAGGACACTGGTCGAAACAGACAGCAATTACATTCACCTTATTGATATGCTAGGGGAAAGAATGAATGTCAGCCTTTTTATGGGAAAATGATTTTGGTTCACTGTACATATTTTACTAAACACATAAAGAATGTTGAACATGGGTAATTAATTACTGAGTAAGTATGGATACATACGTGAAGGTTGTAGGAATATATATGTTAAGCCAGTTAATGGTAGGAAAGGAGATTACTTCAAAGAACAGGGTGTTACAAAGCCATGTTTATTAGCTTTTGTGAAAACAGTGTGGTACTATTCAATTTATTCTTTGCTTAATGTTGGTTCTCAAGACACCTGAAATCTACTACTAAGCTTACTGATTTATATGCAAATAGTGGTCTTCTCCATGGGGTCACAAAGAGTTGGACATGACTGAGCAACTGAACTGACTGAGTGGTTTTTTAGCTCGGTTATACACATATAGACTAGCATTTGTAGGGACTTTGCACTTATTTTTAAAATTACTTAAAATAAAGGTGTCCTAGTAGTTGTTAGACATTTTAAACCAAAAATCTATATACCTTTAAAAATAACAGACTTTGAAATGTAGTAAATGGTACATGTGCTGAAATATCTACATACATATAACATAATTGCTGGCAATCAAATGACTTACCCATCAAAACAAGCAAATGATCCCTATTTTACTATAAATTCATCAATGCTGTCTTCATTAGGAGTGTTAATTTATCAAAACATCATTTGTTGCACTTGGAGAATGATAAAAAAAATTTCCTTAGGTGTATGACAGATTTTGAAAAACATCCTTTGATGTTTGAGTTCAGATCAGGACAGCTAAATTAGAGAGAAGAGATTGAGAAATAAATATTTGAGTCCCTCTATATTGATAGGCACTATGAGTGGCACTGGTGGTTCAAAGTTGAGAAAATCACAGTCCTGGTCACCTTGTAGGTGATGGTAGTTGAACGCAAGGGATGAACATATAACCATGTGGTGGGAGCAGGACGGTAAGTCACAGTGGTGGGGAAGGGCGCGTACACCAGGCATCACAAAGACTTGCTGGGTGGACTGTGCTGGAACTGAATTGTAAAGAATGAATAAAAATTAATCTGATGAAAGTGTACTTCTGGGAGTGAACACAGCATGACAGTGTCGGGGAACAATAAGTAATTCCACTTGAGTATGGAAGGAGGGAGGGGCATGAGTAGAGTGCCAGGGAGGCCAGCAAGGGGCAGACTGTGAGCAGACCTGTGTGATAAGTGTGCCCGCTGAACTTTAGTCTGACCATTAAGGGGCAGCTATGGAAGTATTTAAGCAAGGAAATACATTGTTATATTTAAAATATTAATAGATAACCAACAAACCTCCTGTATAGCATGGGAACTCTGCTCAACCCTTTATAATAACCTAAATGGGGAAAGGATTTGAAAAAGAATAGATACATGTATATGGATAACTTTGAATCACTTTGCTGTACACCTGAAATCAACATAGCATCGTTAATCAACTATACTCCAATATAAAATAAAAATTTTTGGAGAAAGAAAAAAGCAAGGGGTGATGTAATCAGTTGCGAAATTTAGAGGAGTCTTTGACAGCAGTAGGGAGCATGGATGGAAGACACAAAATGTAGCTAGGGTAAGTAATGAGGTGGGGCACCTCTTGATGAGCTGAAACAAGGCAGTGTTCATGGGAAAGGAGCGGAAAGAATGGGTCCAGAAGCTGTTATGGAAGTAGAAGTAGTTGGCCTAGCCTGTCATCTCTAGTTACACTTTACATCTCTGTAAAATGGGAATAATGATAATACTGTGTACTCTGTAGCATTCTTGAGGGGAGTAAATGTAAAGAACTTAGCATAGACCCTGACACACAGCATAGGGTCAGTGAATTTTAGCTTATGACACCATAATTTGGTAACCAATGGGAAGGAAGGGAGAACATAAGCAGTTGCTGGCTTTTGAGGAGGCACTGGGTGAACAACAGTGTATTCTAAGATAGATAATTATGGAGGAGGGACAGATTCTGAAGGACAGAAACCAGATTACACTGGATTCAAGAACAAATCCAAGGTGAAAATGTAGAATAGACTATTCTAACAAGATATTGGGGCAGGTAGGAAAAAACAGAAAAACAAGATCATAGCCAAAGGGAGATGTTACATAAAGATTTCTTTTGTTGTGTTATGTTTCTTGGGGGGTTATTTGTAACATGTACAAATATGTCCAATTGAGTTGAGTCAGAAAACAGTGGCAAGGGGATGATTGGAATAATAAACCCTGAGATTATGTTGGAAAAAAACAGGAAGCTGAAAGAGAGCTGATCTATAGTCAGGGATTAGAATTATTCAAAACGTGTCTGGAAAGAGTAAATGCATTAACAGTTGAGGGTGAGTGGGGATGGGAGAGGAGAGAGAAAGCACTGGGAGAATCAGAGAGATTGTGGTCAGAGAGTAGTGTACAGCAAAGTGATCAAAGTTCTGGGTGTTTACATTCACATCCTAGAAACAGCAAGAATATGGTTATGGGAGTGGACTGCTGTTTATTAGAATCAAAAAGCCAAGGAACTGCCCTATGGGAAGAATTAATTTTACATAAGTTGAAATTGACCAAAGCAGTTGGGGATGGTGGAGAGTTAGATCCTGAGCCTGGTGCCACAGTCCTCAACCATAGAGTGGGAAAAATCCAAGAGTGATGAGCCACACAGAGAGAGTCAGGATGAGTCACAGGAATGTTTTTAAATTAAAGGAGCAGCAGTCTGGGAAGGGCTGTGGGGACATGAAGACTGTCTTGTGCACGCCATGGTTAGTGGCAAGGGGAAACCAAGCAGCCCCTACTTCTGAGGAAAAGGCTGGTGGGAAAGTCAAGAGGAAAATGAGATGGGAGCAGAGCAGGGTAAGAGTAAATGAAAAAACAGCACAGGATTTTCTCTTTTGAGTAAAGAATGGCAAGGATGAGAAGCGCGGCAGGATCCACTTATCCCAGACTTCTGTCCTGACACAGGCAGCAGCGCTGGAGGTGGGCAGCTGCCCGTGGCCTAATAGACCGTGTGTTCATCTCTATGCCTCTGCTTTGTTTCCTTTTCTCTTCTGCATCCAGCATGTCGACTATTTAACCATGTATTAATGTTTTAGCCAGGTAATTGAGGGAGAGAGATAGTGAGAAGGAATGAAAATCTAATCATAGATGATGGCATATTGTGATGAAACCTTAACCGTTGTTGAGTTTTTGTGAAATAACTGCTGCTGCTCCTGCTGAGTTGTGTCAGTCATGTCTGACTCTGTGCAACCCCATAGATGGCAGCCCACCAGGCTCCCCCGTCCCTGGGATTCTCCAGGCAAGAACACTGGAGCAGGTTGCCATTTCCTTCTCCAATGCATGAAAGTGAAAAGTGAAAATTAAGTTGCTCAGTCGTGTCTGACTCTTCGCGACCCCCATGGACTGCAGCCTACCAGGCTCCTGCGCCCGTGGGATTTTCCAGACAAGAGTACTAGAGTGGGTTGCCATGCCTTCTCTGATAACTGCTGCAAATAGTTGATATTATCTAGTAACCTGATCCAAGCAAAATGGTATCATCAATGGAAAGACCACTTTTTTTATCCATCTCCTCTTTTCCCCTTCTGTTTCCTCTTCTCTTTCTCTTTCTTTCTTTAGTTTTTTTCTCTTCCCTTCTATTTAACACATATGTATTATGTTTTAACTGCTAAAGCACTGTGCATGGCTGTTGGTTGGGTAAAGTGTTGGAGGTGGTATACAATAAACAGAATTTGATTTCTACTCCTGAGGCTATTATAGGTAAGGAAAAAGACTGAATATACACAGTCATGACTATAATACCAGCAAAAATATGGACTAAAATGAGATAGTATAGGATGTCTTATGGAAGTATAGAGAAAGGAGCAATAAAGAATATGAAATACTTATAAATTTACATGCCTCAGTGGGAATTTTGGTCCTGATATAGCAGTAACACTCTCTGAATTTTGGTTTCATATATGTATGATTTACTTTAATTATTTGACATCAGCATGAATAACTGATATACATATAATATGTAATATCTAAATGCTATTTCTACTGAATGGTTCAAAATAAATTAATGTTATGATCCACTGATGCTTACCAATTAGCCCTGAAGATGTTTAAAGGAACTGTAAGTGATCCAGAAGTATCTAAGTTGTTTTTGCATGAGTGTACATGATCTTATGACTTGTGGCCGATTATTTTTGTGTTCATAGAACAGAGATATTTACTCTTGGAGAAAAAGGTTTCAGCTACATATCAAATTTCTACAGAGAGGATGCTGCATCCATCTTCACTTATCGCAAGAGTAGAACTGATAATTAGTTGTGTCGATAAAATAACAATCATCCCAGTAAAAAGTGAAAATCATTCATTTATTTACTTGTGAGATGTTCATTGAGTGCCTTCCACATGCTAGGAATCACACTAATAAGTTTTGGGGGAAATGCTAGTGAGCCAAATCAGATAGGATTTGTCCCCTCCTGAGGCTTGAGGAAGATGGAATGTAATCAAATATTTTCACAGATAAAGAAAAAATTGCTTCTGTGAAAAAATGCTGCAGAGAAGTCCAGAGTATTAGGAGAAGTTGCAGTTGGCTTGATCTAGTCAGGGAGGTTGGACAAGTGTTCACCAAGAAAGTAAAATGGAGTGGGGATCTAAATAATGATTCAATACTAAATAGGTAAAGGTGGGGAGGAATCAGAGACTGAAAATCTTTGCTTGCTGAGAGAGTATTGGTGATTATGCTGCATAGTGGCTGGAGAGTACAAGAAGGGCCATGGTGGTGAGGGGGCGTGAGGGGTGTGGCTTTAGGAGGGAAGGAGCAGGGAGACTGCTCAGGGCCTTGTAGTTCTTTACTGTGAAGGCAAAATATACAGCTGGTAAATTTAATTTTATTCATATCATTTACCTTAATATAGGAAAGGCAAATGTCTTTTCTAAGAATAAAATGGAGAAGACAATTGTCATGATAGAATATTTTAATGAAATGTAAAGACAGTAATAGTCTTTATTTTTTCTTTCCAGTAAACACAAGATAGCATACATCTTCTTCACTCAAAATAAATATATAAATGAGAAAAAAATAAGATCTCTAGCTCCTATCTTGTTTATCCTAATCAGGATTAGCTTTATCCTAATCAACCATCTTATATTCAACCTTAATGATATTTCATTAGCTCCTCAGAACCACCTTTCCTGTCTAGGTCTAATTATATCTAATGTAATGTATCTCAACTCACTATATTAAATCATTTTTTAAAAAACATTTAAAAAACATTTTAAAATCACTCCAGAGCTTTGATTTAGCCCTTAGGGAGGAGTGAGCCCTCTTATTTATTTTTGGGGTCTATGATCTTCCAGTTGTCTCCTCAACATTTCTTCTTTATTATCCTCATATCTAATCTAGGGAGATGAAAAAAATAATAATTTTCTTTTGTAACAATTTATAAATGTCTGCATAAATAAAATGCAAATATAAACATCTGTTCTAATCAGTCCTTATAAATGAGTTATTCAGTATGCTTCACATTGTGAATAGAGGCCAACCCTCTCTTACCTGTGCTCACATTAGCCCTCACAGATAACCTTCGATTGATTCAGAGTCTTAAACACATCTAGTGGTATATTCTAATATCCTGTCATTCCCCAAAGAGATCAGAGTTCTGAAACATGAACGCTAAGCTTCAAAGAATGTGGTTTAGAAACAACACAGACATACTACCTCAGAGAATCTATGCAGTAATGTCATGGGACTCTTTGTTGCAGACATATACAAACAAAAAAATGTTGAAACAAAAGTATGCACGTGAAAATGTAGAAACAAACTGAAATGTACAAACAAAAATCCAAAGAGGTGAAATAACAAGCAATCATTAGCTGCTGCCATTTTCCCTTCGTGACCTTTTGATGGCATGTTGCCATAAACTGTTGCCACTCATATTCTACCCGGAGACTCTTTTAAGACCCAGAGATTTCTTTTAAGGCATGTTGCAGATAACCATTTTTAGTGAAGGTGCAGAAGAAATAAATTACTGCTCTTCTATTCCCTGGGAGGTTCTTTTGAATTTGTCCTTCACTAAGAATAATATTTTGAGACTAATAAAGAAAAATATGCCCATCTCCTTTCTGTGATAGTAATGAGTAATCAGGTGTGCATTTGATTAAGTCTGGCATGCTCTGTGTACAGAAGGGTAGATCTGAGTGCAAGAGAAGAATGCAAATTATATAAATGGAAGAAGTGGAAGGTACAATAATATACTGTACAATAAAGAAAATCTGAGCTCTAGGATGTTCAGGAAAAGAGAGAACTTCTGTCTTCTAGGTGAAAAACTAAAAGACTTATATTAACTAAGCCTGTTGGACTTGAACTTTGGGGTTATTCTAAGATTAATGGACAAAAAATATGGCCTCCAGAGGACAAACCTCAAAGACTCCTGATGGAGACTGGTTAAATTCAGGGTGGTTCGTAAATTTCAGTCTGTAAGAAATAATGGAGAGCTACAATTAGAACTTGAATAAAGGGAAATTTATTTGAGGAGACTAAAAATGGTATAATCTATAGGTACATACTTGATAAAATTGTAAGTAAGAGGTTGCAAGAGGTCCATTAAAGAAAGCAGGGGAAACTTATGCTTTTACGGCATTATATTTTAACCTGGCAAGAGAAAAAAATAAAGCCAATGTTCTTAATGCTGAAAATTGTTTTTGGAAATGTTCTTAGTAGTTGGAGATTTGAAGATGGCAAATCAGCAAATAAATGAAGGTATTTTTAAGGAGAAAGACTGTTAACATTATTTTTCCAGAAATGCAATATCATTTACTGAGAGGAACAGAAATGATTAATATAGTCTTTTTGTTCAGGGAAGCTATTCCACAAGATAAAAGGCTGGTAATCTAATAACTAGCATATCAGTATTATTTTATTTGCCTCTTCCTGTTTGCAAAATAACTTTGGTGCTATCTTGTTATTATTGTTATACTTGGCTAGTTATACATCTACGATAAGAGAACATAATTAATGTGAAAAATTATACTGAAATGGCTCTGTTTATTTTGTGTCACTTTAGCAATGCCCCTTCAGGAGTGCTATTCTTATTTTCCACTTGCATTCAATAATAGGCTTGCAGCCAGTGGCATTGTATTTACACAGTTTTTGTCAAAACAATTTTATCTCTAATAGATTTTTATCTGCATTGACTGAAAACTTCTGTTTCTGTTTAAAACTTTAATGTAATTTCTTGCATCTCTATTTCAGGCAGTAGAAAAACTTTTGAACTTATATATACTTGGCAGCTATACATTTTTTCTTTCACAAAGTTGATTTTTTTTTTAAATAGAGGGAAACTATCCTTAAAATATTAGGCATCTCATTTTTCAGTGGGCTTTTAGGAAAGCAGCAAATTTGAACATAGTCTATTCTATTCATTCACCATAGAAAGAAGCATTTAGGAAATACTCCAAATACTGTGACCTTCACACGATGAGATTTGGTTACACATATAAATGAATTCCCCACAAACATTAAATGAACCCCCAAGAAACCTTATTTGAGAATATGTAGAGATATATTTTCATTTTGATGCTCAAGGATTTACATGTGTGGCTCCCTATTAGCATTACTCAGGTAAATCCCATTAAAAATTTCATATGCCTCTGTGTGTATAAATTTATACATGAAGCGTAGTTAAAGTATATCAGTGTTAATTCTGTGCCATGGGAATACGATATGACGAGGAAATTGGCAATACAATTAAAGTTCACATAGCATTAGAATTTTTTCACTAAGATAAAGTTTTTATAACAGTGTGTATGTGTGTGTGTGTTAGTTGTTCAATCCTGTCTGACTCTGCAACCCTGAGGACTGTAGGCCATCAGATTCTACTGTCCGTGGGGTTTCTCAGACAAGAATACTAGAGTGGGTTGCCATTCCCTTCTCCAGGGAATCTTTCCAACCCAGGGAACAAACCCAGTCTCCTGCATTGCAGGCAGATTCTTTATGGTCTGAGTCAACAGTGAAGCCCTTTTTATGACAGTATAAAAGGGGATAAATTGAGACTTACTAGTACAACTGGAACCAATGTGTACATTTCAGTATAACTCTTAGAAACATAGAATAAGGAAGATTGATGCTCTGGATATCTAGAAAAGAACTGTCTTACCAGTGTTACCCTAATGAATGTTTCAAATATTCTAACTCTGAAAGGGGAAAGTAGGAACCAATGGTGAAACTCATCTACAAGGATGGATGTTATGTTTAAAAAGGTGTGTCCTGCTTGCCTCCCTCCTCTCTTCTATTTTTCTTCTTTTTTTTTTTCTTTCTTCCCTTCACTTTTGATCTCCTGCATTTCTTCTTCCCCTCCTTTTTTCTCCTCCAGATTTATGAGCATGAATGGTTTCCCTTTTTTAAAAGACATTTTTTGCTGTTGAAGAAATGTAACAACAGTGTTGTCTTTTGCCAATTGTGTGTCATCAGGGGAAAATATAAAGGCAAGAGGCACATCCTTTAAGTAAATGGACATTTGAGGTAAAATAGACTTGGTGGTAGTCTTGATTTTCTGCCCAGACCAGAGTCATCTGAAGTAGAAATGAAAAATGTGTTTCCTCATCTTTCGTTAGGATTCACTGTGTAGGCTTAAATATTCTCATAATGTTGACTTCGGTTATTTGCCTCTTTCCTCTGTTTCTCGTAGATATATTCACCTAACATACTGAACTGTTAATGAGCCCTACATTTGTAGATGCTCATATATGTACACATCTATGTGTGTGTGTATGTGTGTGCATGTTAGTCATTCAGTTGTGTCTGACTCTTTGTGACCCCATGAACTGTAGCCCACCAGGCTTCTGTGTCCATGGAATTCTCCAGGCAAGAATACTGGAGTGGATTGCCATTCCCCTCTCTGTACACATCTATAGAAAGCACAAATTTTGACTTACGAAAGCTACTCATTTGCAGACCCTTGAGGATGTGACGTTTGCTGAACAGACCATTTCCAACAGATCATTTGATGTTCGATGTCCAGTTTAGTTTGGTGATCTATTTGTCACAGAAGGAAACAGAGGGATTGTAAGCCCAACATCCATAGATCTTACTGTGGATGGAGTTGGGATTGTACTTCCAGAATTTGAAGAGGTGATATGGTGGTATGAGGGCTTCCCAAGTGGCGCTAGTGGTAAAGAACCTGCCTGCCAGTGCAGGAGACATAAGAGACATGGGTTTGATCCCTGGGTTGGGTAGATCCCCTGGAGTAGGGCATGGCAACCCACTCCAGTATTCTTGCCTGGAGAATTCCATGGACAGAGGAGCCTGGCAGACCAAAGTCCATGAGGTTGCAGAGTCGGACATGACTGAAGCGACTTAGCAAACACGCATGGTGGTATGAATGGGAAGTTACTGCCCTCCAAAGCCTGTCAAATAATGTCCAGAGAAATGGCTTTCTCTGTGAAGGTCATTTCTTCCTCCTATCAAGTGTTTCCAACATCACAGAGGAAAGCTGTCAGTAATTTCTAACCTGGCTGAGCTTTATCTGGTGACCTTGGAGCAAAGAAACTAGACATTCATTTGATCTCTCTGTAAATACTGCCCAAGGGGTTTTGTTTCCAGGATGTTCCCAAGAGTTCTACTGACCTAGGAAGTAAAAAGGGTTTTAAATACTAAAAATTTTTTCTACTTTTCTATAAAGTGACACAAAGTCTATATAACAAGGCCTTGGATTGCTTTTTAGTTCTCTGTTGTATTTAGTGAACCCCAATTTTTTAACCCCACAGCTTCTCTCTGCCTCTGTTTCCTTTTCTCCATTCTTTCTGCTCACCAACTTTCACATACTGAAACATTTGTGTTTCCTTATATATAAATTATTATTATATAAATATATAAATTATTTTTAACCTTCTCACTTAATCTCTCCAATTTCTTCCACAAAGAGTAGAGAAGTTCTTCAGACGATAACCCAATAAAATTCCCTTTTGTTTTTGTCATGAGAGGCCTGCTTTAAAAAAAGAACCAAAGCTGTCGTGTCATGATGCTTCTGGTCTTCGACAGACTAACAGGTGTGTTTACTGTAGTCAATGGATCAGTCATGCACAAAAGTTGCAAACCAGTCACCTCTCACTTACGGGCTTATTTCTGTGACAAACCTAAGTCTTTTGTTATCATCTTTGCTGTAAAACATGCTTCAATACATTGCTTAGGACAGTGCTATTATCGAGCTAAAGACAAAGACTATCTTGTGTTTGGTCGTGATCTAATCTCAAAAGGTTAAACTCTACTCAGATTCTGACTCTGTGCATAGAAAAATTAAGTAATTAAGTAAAATCCCACTTACTTATTTGTATGCTTAGTGTCAGAGAAAATTACTTTGTTCTGAAAGGTGCACCCTTAAAAGAGCAAGGTAGCACTGAGGAAGTCTTCAGCCTTTAATGGTTTGTTTAGATGCCATTTGGCTATCACGAGTGTCTGCTGCATCTCCTG
This sequence comes from Capricornis sumatraensis, assembly GCF_032405125.1. Lineage (NCBI taxonomy): Eukaryota > Metazoa > Chordata > Mammalia > Artiodactyla > Bovidae > Capricornis > Capricornis sumatraensis. Next base: position 50,238,732 of record NC_091087.1, read on the forward strand.
CCCATTCACGGCAGATCGCTAAGTCCTCCTACGTTGTCTGCTTCTTGATGGCACTGTCTATGCTGGTGAAAAAGCTCACTCCTGTGTTGATGAGCTCCCAAGCCTCAAACAGGGATGTGTTGAATTCAAGTAAATCTGGCAAGAGATACAGGAGGACGGTAAGGGAAGCAGACTCTATTTATATACAATTCTGGGGAACCTGGCAGGAGGATCAGAGCATGGCAGGGAAAAGGAGTCTTCAAAAATATCACACAAGACTGAATAGCACTTTTTAATGGGAAATTCTTATTTTGACTCTAATTTTATGCTCAGATGCTTTTAATTTGATCCACATTTAATTTGCCATTCCTTGGAGAAGGCAATGATTACATAATACAAGAAGCGGTCTGCTCTATTACTAACGAAACAGGATTGGTTTTAGGGGCTACCACAGTGACATTGTATTTTAATGGTGCCCACTTGGAAACATTGATGCACACTCCTTGGAAATCACTCTATCATCCTTAGACCACTCTTCTGGTTAAGATGGCTTGATAGTTCTGTTAAAGTCACAGTTCTAAAGGAAAATGGGTCAAGGTGTGTCTGAAAAAAGCTAAGTTTGGACATTTGAGTTATAAAGCATTGTAAAGGATCATAAAGAGCTAAAGATAGTTGTACATCTGAGAACACATATATTAGACATATTAATATATATTGGGATTTCCCCAAACCCAATCACTCTGCTACTGTAATGTATCAATAATGATATCCAGGGCTGGTATAACAGATTCCAGAGAGACTTTGGTAGAGGTTCCGGGTTTAGGCTAAACAGCCACATCGTAGCATTTATTTTAGTTAGAAACCTGAAGCTGCATACAAAATCTACTACAAGCATTATTTCAGAAAATTCAAGTCCTCTACTTGTAAAAAATTAGGCTGCCATTATTTCTAAACTTCTAATGAGTGAATCAGCAACAGTAAAGATGTCCAGGCTTCAGTGAAATATATTTCATAAATTAGCTTATCATTGCACTGATTTAGCATGCCTAGCAGGTGAGAGACAAAAACATGTGTTATCTTCCCTAGGGAACCTTCAATGAATGTCATTCTGGCTTCATATGTCTTTCTTCTCTCCCCTTCTTGAACTGATATAAAATTCTAATGTGTGCCCTCTAGTTCCATCTTCATTGAAATCTAGCAAAACCGCTGAAGGTAAGATAGTGGCAATGGTGCATGAAAAAAGGGAAAAGGAATACAGTGATTCATAGCATACTTGAAGAAAGTTGCAATTGTTAACAGTGCTACTTTTGTATGTAGACAGATTAAAATATGTCATATCAATGATAAAAATAAAGTTATTCATCTTGGCTAGTTGTTAAAGTTCATGGGAAAGGCACTGAACTATATTGGCAACTTGAAAATATTTGTGTATGTATCTTGAGGGCATACCAAGTCACCCTCTCCCAGAACAATAGTCAAAGAAGTAGGTATACGTGCTAGGATTATCAGTAGTCTTGACAAGTGGTTGTTGTTTAAATACCAGTTGCGGTAGGTGTATGAAAAACCCTGCTCCTATTATTATGAAAATGAAACATGTCATTTTTCAAGTATTGTAACTCAGGCCACCTTCCTTTATCTTTCTGTCTTTGTTCTTCTATGCAAATTTGAACCACTGATATAGTTATCATTTTGCAAATGGTATTCATTAGTCTTTACATCCACAGATGCAGGGTTTTCAGAAATTCTAATGGCTGAACTAGAAACAGCAAAGATGCCCATGATCCTTTTCCTTAGGCATCCATCATTCCCATTTGCTAAAAGAGAAAACTGAAGTATAAGACCAAATATATTTCCTGTTACTGGTGAGAAAAATAGGCTCTTGGAATCCTGCTCACTTTCACTTTTTCTGGTCCTCTTTTTGCCAGTGAAAATGTATACCCTTTTCTTCTCTTTTGCTTAGGAAGCCTGTTGTTGTTTAGTCGCTAAGTTGTGCCCAATTCTTTGCGACTCCATGGACTGTAGCCCACAAGGCCCTGTCCATGGAGCCTGGATTCATCCCAGGCAAGAATACTGGAGTGGGTTGCCATTTCCTTCTCCAGGGATCAAGCCTGGGTCTCCTACTTAGTAGGAAGATTCTTTACCACTGAGCTACCTGTGAAGCCCATTTGGAAGCCCGAGCAGGCTTTAAATATCATCCTCAGTTTTAAAAATTTATTATTTTTTTGAAGTATAGGGTGCTATACAATATTATATAAGCTACAGGTGTACAATAGAGTGATTCACAATTTTTAAAGGTATATTTTATTTATAGTTATTGTAACATATTGGATATATTTCCTGTGTTGTACAATCTATCCTTGTAGCTTATTTTGTACATAATATTATGTACCTCTTAATTCCCTACTCTGATATTGCCCCTCTCTACTGGTAACCATTAGCTTCTTCCCTGTATCTGTGAATCTGTTTCTTTTTTTGGTTATATTCACTAGTTTATTATATTTGTTAGATTCCACATGTGACATCATACTATATTTGTCTTTCTCTGTATGACTTATTTCACTTAAATTAATGCCCTCCAGGTCAGTCCATGTTACTGCAAGTGGCAAGATTTCATTCTTTTCTTGGATGGGTACTATTCCATTGCATATATACCACATCTTCTTTATACATTTATCTGTTGATGGACACTTAGATTTCTTCCATGTCTTGGCTATTGTAAATAATGCTGCAGTGAACACTGTGGTGAATGTAAATTGCTGGGCCATATAGTAGTTCTATTTTTATGTTTTTCAGAAATCTTCTACTGTTTTCCACAGTGGCTGCACCAATTTACATTCCTACCGATAGTGGATAGGGGTTCCCTTTTTTCCAAATCCTCACCAACATTTGCTATTTGTGTTCTTTTTTGATATAGCCATTCTGACAGGTGTGATATAATATCTCCATGTAGTTTTGATTTGCATTTCCCTGATAATTAGGGATGTTGAACATCTTTTGGTGTCCTTAACACAAAAAGGTGGTCATTTGCATTTCCTCTTTGGAAAAATGACTATTCATTTCTTCTGCCCATTTTTTATATTGGGTTGTTTGGTTTTTTGATGTTGAGTTGTATGAGCTATTTATGTATGTTGGATATTAACCCCTTATCAGTCATATCATTTGTAAATATTTTCTCCCATTCAGTAGGTTGAATGAAGCTGTCTGGTAACAGCTTTAGCCAAGATTTTATTCTGATAATAAGACTGAGTGAAGATATATCAATGATTTGTAACAATCTTTGAGAAAATCCACATTGTTTAAATTAGACTGCTAAAATCCAGTTAACAGATATTGGGATCACTAATGTAATTAAGGTACATGAGTGCTAAAAGTTACTATTCTTTTTAAAAATTCAAGCTCTGAACTTCATGTCAGTGGAGCATTAGCCACCACCATCTACTCTGCTCAGCTGTATGAAATATGCCTTTTTATTCAGAGCACAATCATATTCAAAAACCCTTCTGGGATTAATTGAAGACTTTAAATAATTATTTTATCAGTATGACTATACTTGCTTTTCTCCATCAAAAGAGAAACTATGCAACTATGCCCTGGAAAGATGTACCTGTAAGCTACAAAATCAATAAAAAAGCATCCAAATAGAAAAATATGAAAGTGTACCAAAATGGGGATTCATCTAGAGTCTTTATATCGCTATTTCCCCCTTTACTGTCTTTCCATTTAAAATAATGTTAAATGGCCACTTCAGTTCTTGAACCCCTATCAGTCATGAACATGAGAACTGCATGTGTTCTCATTTCTGTGACTTCAGCAAGCCAGGACTATGCATTAAGGCCCAAACTTATTATAGCTAGAGTAGAATTTAGGAGAAGTTGTTTAAAAAGCAAACATTTTAGAAAATATGCTGATTTGAGCTGATTTTGGTTGAAAACCTACAACAAAATATCTCAGTCTTGAGTAAGATTTGATTTCCATTAGTTACTTCTTTGGTTGTGCTTTTCTCATGAATTACTACATGGAACAACAGACTGGTTCCAAATAGGAAAAGGAGTATGTCAAGGGTGTATATTGTCACCCTGCTTATTTAACTTATATGCAGAGTACATCATGAGAAACATTGGGCTGGAAGAAGCACAAGCTGGAATCAAGATTGTTGGGCAAAATATCAAAAACCTCAGATATGCAGATGACACCACCCTTATGGCATTAAGTGAAGAGGAACTAAAAAGCCTCTTGATGAAAGTGAAAGAGGAAAGTGAAAAGGTTGGCTTAAAGCCCAGCATTCAGAAAACGAAGATCATGGCATCCAGTCCCATCACTTCATGGGAAATAGATGGGGAAACAGTGGAAACAGTGTCAGACTTTATTTTTTTGGGCTCCAAAATCACTGCAGATGGTGACTGCAGCCATGAAATTAAAAGACACTTACTCCTTGGAAGGAAAGTTATGACCAACCTAGATAGCATATTCAAAAGCAGAGACATTACTTTGCCAACAAAGGTCCATCTAGTTAAGGCTATGGTTTTTCCTGTGGTCATGTATGGATGTGAGAGTTGGACTGTGAAGAAGGCTGAGTGCCGAAAAATTGATGCTTTTGAACTGTGGTGTTGGAGAAGACTCTTGAGAGTCCCTTGGACTGCAAGAAGATCCAACCAGTCCATTCTAAAGGAGATCAGCCCTGGGATTTCTTTGGAAGGAAGGATGCTAAAGCTGAAACTCCAGTACTTTGGCCACCTCATGAGAAGAGTTGACTCATTGGAAAAGACTCTGATGCTGGGAGGGATTGGGGTCAGGAGGAGAAGGGGACGACAGAGGATGAGGTGGCTGGATGGCATCACTGACTTGATGGACGTGAGTCTGAGTGAACTCCAGGAGTTGGTGATGGACAGGGAGGCCTGGTGTGCTGCGATTCATGGGGTCGCAAAGAGTCAGACACGACTGAGCAACTGAACTGAACTGAATGTAGAAATTAGTTTTTTAGCATTGCTTCATAAATAATAATGGTGATCATTTTTAGAATTGCCTTTTCAAGGAATACATAGGAGAACATTTCCTTTTGGTCATGTGCCTTAAAGCAAGAAGGATTGGGTCTTCCTTTCCTGTTTATTACACTTCCCACTTTGTCATTATTAGGTCTGATGTTTAGCAGAAAAAGGTTTCCTGTTGCCTGGATGTGCTTTGACAGAACTGACAGCAGAAACTGTATCTTAACTTGAATCAGTGCTGTAGAAAAGCACCCAGGCATGCTGAAGACAGCTTTTATGAGGTATATTTTGTCAGTGTAAACACTATGAAATCCAGCACATTTGGAAGAGCATATTCTGTATTTGTTAGAATGAATGAATCACTAATGGATTAAAGAGCACAGCCAAGTAAACCTAGACTAGTCATAAGCATATGTGGCCTAATATTCAAATGTAGGAAATCCAATTAAGCTCCAGCTCTCCTTAGTTTTTCATTCATGAGGCAGTATCTCTACCAAAAAAGCAAATAACTAAAAGTTTCTTTTACCAAAAAAAAAAAATAAAATAAAAAGGCATTGCATTTTTAAAATATAAGTTTGAAGTTAGTCTTCCACAGATAGCCAATTTAATTATGCTAAAAATGACATTTTTAATTAAACACCAAGGTAAGCATAAATGGATTGCAAAATAATTAATCAAACATCAAAAAATTGAAACCTTTTTCTGCTTGAGCAGCAGAAATGAAAGAACCAGTCTTCGGGTCTCATAGAGATTCAATCTAATTTAATTCTCTGTCTTCTCTAAATAAACATTCCTAAAACCTTTTTTTCATCTGGGGGAATAAGGATGAGAGGGGTAATCAATATTTCTAGCATTTTAATTAAAACCGTTAGTGGAATAAATCCATTTAATTATCAGTTAATGAAATACAAGGTCATTTACCTGACAGGAACTTTGAGGGTGGATTACTAGCTGGAATAAAGCAGAAGAACCCAATGTCACAGCCATTTAACTTCTGTCAAATTTAAGGTTAAAATCCTTTTAGACTGTTTAACCTATTCTCTATTATTTTTCTATTATGTATGCCAATTGGCAGGAGAAATGCATGTTAAAACTTATTTCACATTTAATTGTGCTGCAAAGTTTTCATTAAATTCCTACAAATATCTTTATATTTCTAAGACATGAACTGAAGGGCTACAATAGATTCCGATGTAATTTTACTTTTATTTTATTGCTTATCAATTCTAAAGTTAGAGACATTTTTTTTCCTTGCTGCAAATCAGGCATTATTTATACCTTTTTATAAATATGAATCAATTATACATAACTTTTAGAAGTCTGAAAATTTAAGATGCAAATATAAAACAAATATGCAATAGTAAACAAATCACTTTAAGTAGTTTATGATTAATTTTATACAAATCCTTTCTGGAGTGACCTGGATTTCATAAGGATATAAAAAAGTATTAATAAGAGCTGACTAATCACTCAGCTAGGTTTGCAGAATGGTTCAGTAAATGATTTTCAGCTGGTTTAACTAATGAAGAGAAGGTGGAAAGTATGTTGTAGAGAAAAGTTCCTGGTCTTCGAAGGAGATACTGAGTTTCTCTAAGCAGCACACAGTGCTCACATTTTACATAGATCACTTTAAAAAATAGGACTCAAGAAGGGCTCTTGTTTCTTATTTTAACATAGATGTTGAACTAATTATCTAAGATTTGGGATTTAATTTTAATTTTATAGATCTGATTTTGTCTCATAGTCATAAATTTCAGTTAGAGTTTAAAAAGATATCTCATTATTACTGTTTCATTCTTCTTTCCTCCAGTTAAAATCATGTGCAGTGCAAACAAATATAAGCAGTTTGTACATGCATGCTCAGTCACTTTAGTCGTGTCCAACTCTTTGTGACCCTATCAACTGTAGCCCACCAGGCTCCTCTGTCCATGGGATTCTCCTGGCAAGAGTGCTGGGGTGGGTTGCCCTGCCCTCCTCCAGGGGATCTTCCTGACCCAGCGATCAGACCCACATCTGTCTGTGTCTCCTGAATTGCAGGCAGATTGTTTACCCACTGAGCCACCTAAGACAGCCTAGATGTGTACTGTGCAAAAAGTCCCACATAACTTAGAGTAATTTGCCTGTTAAGGACATATCGGTGATCTACTCCAACTTCTAAATGTTAAGTACAATTAATTTACAAAAACCCGTGTCACCTAAAAAAGAAAAATATATCAGTTACCAGCTCAAATGTGTTTTAATCAGACCAGGGTTCCCCATGAAGTCGCAATAATAGTAAAAGCAGCATTATTAGCTCTATTTTGTATTCACCTAGACTGTGCATTGATTTTTAATTCTTTGAGAAAATAACAAAAACTAATAGGAAACCTGGTTTAGGCTGGATAGTTCTGAGAACTCTCTTTTTTATATTTTCTACTCTTCAAAATGTAGTTTTTTTGACTTATAAAGAGGATTTAAAATTTTTTTGTTCTAAACTAGAAAACATATAAAGGAAAAAATTCTCCATGATATCTAAGTATTTCAACTTTGATTGGTGGAATGTAGAAACAACTAGGGATGGCCCTGTGAGACACAGAGAAAAGTTTGAGAGGTTATTGGAGCTTGTATAGGTTATTCGATGCTTTTTATACTGAGCAGTCATAGGAATTTGCCTTGTAGCCCCTCTTCACCCTTTAACATGTTTTAATGGTTCCCACATTGGTACCCAGTGCCCACACTTATAACTATGCAGCCTTGTCCACTCCACATTCTCAATCACTTTCTGTTCTTTAAGCAGGGTGCTCATGCCTATTGCATGTGTCATAGAAGCAGAGGATTCTGGGTTTAACAGATTCATCCCTCTTTCTAAGTTGTTTCAGTGACTGTTTGTCTTCATGGTGGTGAATTGATATCTAATTTGTTGCAGCTAGTCTGGTCACTGCTATGTGGGATCAGTTGCTGCCCCATGTGCTGTGGAAGATCTGCTTCCTATAGAGATTATTAACAAATCACTGTGATTTTTTTTTTTTTTTTTGGTCCTCTTACCTCTTGGACTAAATTTTTTATTGACTGTTCTTTTTCCTCCCATTTTTTTATTGCCTTCAAAGTCCATTCTAGATCTCCTTTCTATGTACAGATTCCTTGGGGCTCTTATCATTTAGGATGGTTTCAACTACTATCACAAGCAGTGGTGCTCAAACCTATATCTTCAGTTCAGTCTTCTCCCACTTGGCATTCTACAGTTCTGTCTTTGGTGGCCTGTAGAAGGTTACTGGTTTTAGATGTGTTGATACCTGAATCTGTCCATAATAATATTAACTGTATCTCTTTTTCCTTTTCTACTTTCCCTGTCATTACCGGCTAGGCTCCTCAGCAACAGACACCAGAAGCAATTTTCACTGTTCTTCTCTCCTTTATTTCCCAAACGAGGACTGTCAGCCACCAAATCCTGCTGAATCTTCCTTGACAAGCCCTTTGGAGTCATGCTTTTCTATTTCTCCAGCTGTCACTGTTGCATAGGCCTTAATGAATTTATGTCTAAATTAGTCCACCAGTCTTACTTGATTGTCTTCCCTATTTTAGAAACCCAGAAGATCATGGAGCTGGATTATTTTTAAGTATTCTTCCGCCTTCTAATCCTTATAAGACCACAAAATATTTTCCTAAAAGGAAATTCCATGCATGGTCATCTTTCCCAGTTGGATGAAGTCCAGGGTATTTTGCCTTTTTTTAAAAGATACTTTCATCCACGACACCAAAATAAATTTTCATTTACAGTCAGGAGAACTACTCTGCATTCAAGCTACAACTCTACCACTCTCCTCTGAGCTTGCTCACCTTTCTCCTCCCTTGATCTTTTCTCCCCATTCCTCTTTCTGAATGCACGACTTTTAAACTTTTAAATCCATCATTGATTTATGCCTGTGCAACTTTGCGTACCTTGACATTTAAAGCACAGAAGAGTCACTCTATTAATTGGTACATGTTTGGCCTGAATTTAGGTATTCTACCACTGAAAGCATAGTTACCATGTTTGGCCATTTTTTTCCTCTTCTTTCTTTTGTTGATCTATAAATATTGCTTCTGTGTCAACCAATTTATTTATCTATATAATTGTAATGATAATATTTATCTTCAAGAACATAATGAAATTGTTGAGTATTCAGTAACAAATGTGTAGTTGTTCCTTTGCTCTCTCTGGTCTCTGTGTTAACAAAACTAGAACAAATGAAAGATTGCCCCATTTTTGTTGTTGTTTGTTTATGGTCGTGAATTGATCTGTTCAGCAATAATTGATTTCTATCGTTTCATGTTCATGCCAGTTGAATGAGTGGGAATTCTCACGTTTCTGACCATTAAACACCTGTGCAGACTCACAGGAACAAGTTAAAAGACCCGTGTCTTGGCCATTTGGGCTCTCCTGCCATGTGCACAAGTCTAATTGCAAACCATTGTACCTTAAACTCTTACTAATTGCTCCAACTTAAAGTCATTATTTTAGACCATTATTAAAAATCAGATTTTGCCCTATAAAATGCCATAATTTTTAGCAGCTATATATCTGCTGTGTAATTTCCTCTTTTAAAAAATGTCATGCTCAATTTAATACTGGTATGTCATTTGCAAGTGGCTAGGGGACTTTGTGAGGCCATTACAAACTCCAGTTTCACAAGAGCTAGACTCTGAAGCCTGCACCACTGACATCCTGGGTCTGTTTTGCTGACACTGTCCTACAGCATATTTTGCATACCCTAAGGGCTCCCCTAGGGGATGGTCTGTCATGGAACGAAATGGCTTTCACTAAAATGAGAATTTTCTCTTCTATGAGAAAGTGAATTAGAAAGAACCCAATCACAAATGCAACAAACCAATTAAATCAAAATAAAGCACACAATTCTGTGGACTTATTACTTAAGAGTGAGATATATCACACTATAGTGTTTTAGGAAGATGCCTTGTATACAGTTGGAAATATTAAATATCTATTTTATACATTAAAAAAGTTTACAAGAAGATCATATTCTAAGTACTTCTATAAATGAACAAAATAACATATGTTGGACTTACAGATTCAGTCTGATTTATTACTTAAATTTTGGTTGTAAAATGTTTTGATGATGAAATATTATACAAGCTGAAGAATTGAATTTAGAAAAATTCATCAATAGAAATGGGCTTCCCTGGTGGCTCAGAAGGTTAAAAATCTACCTGTAATGCAGGAGACCGGGGTTTGATCCCTGTATTGGGAATATCCTCTAGAGAAGGAACTGGCAACCCATTCCAGCATTCTTGCCTAGACAATCCCATGGACAGAGGAGGCTGGTGGGCTACAGTCCATGGAGTCACAGAGTCAAACGCAACTGAACAACTAACACACACACATGCATCAATAGAAATACTGTGTCAGTGAGTAAAATTGATTATGGAAATAGAAATAACTATCAAGAAAAGCATGAATATGCAGAAGATTAAGAAACAGTTGATTGTGGCACAGATTACTTTCTCATCAGAAAGTGTTTTCTGTGAGTAATTTGAATTATGATATAATGTTGATTTTTGTAATAAAATATTTTATAAATTGATAAGCATCAAAATCACTATGGTTTTACAGTAAAGCTTGGCTTCCCCAATAGCTCAGTTGGTAAAGAATCTGCCTGCAATTCAGGAGACCCAAGTTTGATTCCTGGGTCAGGAAGATCCCCTAGAGAAGGGATAGGGTACCCATTCCAGTGTTCTTGGGTTTCCCTTGTGGCTCAGCTGGTAAAAAATCCAGCTGCAATGCGGGAGACCTGGGTTCGATCCCTGGGTTGGGAAGATCTCTTGGAGAAGGGGAAGGCTACCCACTCCAGTATTCTGGCCTGGAGAATTCCATGGACTGTATAATCCATGGGGTTGCAAAGAGTCAGACATGAATTTCACTTTCACTTTACAGTAAAGCTTACTTTTAATGTTCAATTAAGAACAGAATTCAAGTTTCAATGTATTTTCTGTATTGTAAAATATTCACCTATGATTCTTCTTGATTTTGGGAAGATCCCTAAAAATTCCTAGAAGGGACAAAGTATCCCATTGATCTGCCATGTTTGTCACAGAGTCACAAACTCTATCTGAATGATGTTAGATTCATTCTCTTAGGAGAGAGAAAGGGGAGGAGAGGAGGGAGAGTTAGAGAATTAGTGCTTATGAAGCTGAGCAACTCAGATTGGGACTTTAACCACAGTCTTTTTTTTTTTTTTAATTTGTTTCTAATTGGTGGAAAATTTCAGAGTGTCTTAATTGAGAGCACACACCTGGTCTCAAGACTTAATGAAGTTCAGGTTCTTGATGTCTTGTGGCAGAAAGAATTCAGTGAGAAACAAAATGATCAGTAAGAAGTGGATTTATTTAGAGAGAACTTCACTCCCGAGAGGGTGGGCCATCTCAGAAGGCCCTGAAACATGAGGTGGTTAGTTTTTATGGACTCAGTAATGTCATAGGCTAATGAGTGGGAGGATTATTTTGACTGTTTTGGAGAAGGGGCAGAGATTTCCAGGAATTGAGCCACCACCCATTCTCTGACCTCTGATGACTGACCATGGAACTGTCATGGTGCTGGTGGGTGTGTCACTTAGCATATGCTAGTGTACTGCTACTGCTGCTGCTAAGTTGCTTCAGTTGTGTCAGACTCTGTGTGACCCCTTAGACGACAGTCCACCAGGCTCCCCCGTCCCTGGGATTCTTCAGGCAAGAACACTGGAGTGGGTTGCCATTTCCTTCTCCAATGCATGAAAGTGAAAAGTGAAAGTGAAGTCGCTCAGTTGTGTCCGACTCTTCGTGACCCCATGGACTGTAGCCTACCAGGCTCCTCCATCCATGGGATTTTCCAGGCAAGAGTACTGGAGTGGGGTGCCATTGCCTTCTCCATGCTAATGTACTACAAGCATATAATGAGACTCAAGGTCCACTGGAAGTCAGATCTTCTGGCATCTTGGACCTAGTTGGTTAGCTGTGTATAACGGACTTTTGGACTCAGAGAGAGAGGGAGAGGGCGGGATGATTTGGGAGAATGGCATTCTATCATGTATACTATCATGTAAGAATTGAATCGCCAGTCTATGTCTGACGCAGGATACAGCATGATTGGGGCTGGTGCATGGGGATCACCCACAGAGATGTTATGGGGAGGGAGGTGGGAGGGGGTTTCATGTTTGGGAACACATGTAAGAATTAAAGATTTTAAAATTTAATAAAAAAAAAAAATAAAAAAAAAAAAAAAAAAAAAAAAAAAACAGTCTGATGCTGGGAGGGATTGGGGCAGGAGGAAAAGGGGACGACAGAGGATGAGATGGCTGGATGGCATCACCGACTCGATGGACATGAGTCTGAGTGAACTCTGGGAGTTGGTGATGGACAGGGAGGCCTGGCGTGCTGCGATTCATGGGGTCGCAAAGAGTCAGACATGACTGAGAGACTGAACTGAACTGAACTAATGGCTATGTCATTCTTTTAAAGGTTATAGCCTACTCCCTTCCCTCCTGTTTCAGTTATAATTGGGTGATCACTCTTTTCTCATCAGTTACCTTTTACCCTGGTGATACTATTCAATTCAATGGTAACCCTTATTCCTTCATATTTTTCATATCTGAGGGGAAAGAGAAAAGATGGTAGAGAAGATAGAGAAGGGAAGGGAAAAAAAGTAAAATAGTCAGTAAAACTAAAAATTGTTTCCTAAAGTGTTTATCATTCAGAAATAATTGGAAGATAAAATACAAAAAGCCTGGTTGATGCTGCTATGTTAATTTATGCCATATGGATGGATGTCATAAATAATCACAGTTTGTATTTTCACTGTCTTTCCAGTTTGTCTTTCAATTTAGACAATATTGGTATTTCTGGGTTACTTTTAAGAAATGGTAGATAGAGTTGACACTTTGAGGATTAAATATAATTGTATATCTGTATACCTTGTACTCAGTAAGATACTGCAGATTGCAACTGAGGGGGAGCACACTCTGCCACCCCAAAGTGTGCCACTTTGGATGTGGATGGTTTAAGCAGAAGGCTATTAAGACCCAATAGTCTCAGAAAAGAATTCTTACTTGTCCTTTCTCTGCCTGAAGGAATTTAGGAGACCAGTAATAGAGAGCTAGCTATTACCAGGGATAACTTTTTATATCAGGAAGACTGATGTGCATGACATGGGAAACATTTGTTGGCCAAACATCTAATCTCACTTTCCTTTGAATTTTCTTCTCAAGTCCTAAGTCCTTACTCCCTTCTCCTTACCTCAAGATGGTACTTAAGCCTCGATGCCTGACTGCCATTGAGTCTCAGGTTTTCATGGAGATTCTATATTACATAATTAAATTTGTTTTCCTCCTATTAATCTGTCTTATGTCAATTTAATTATCAGGCCAACCAAGGGAGAGAAGGGAAAAATTTTCCTCCCCAACACAATGAAAACATCATTATTGCTCAGAGTTAGGGGTAGATGGTTGAGCACTTTTACATTTTGGGGTAGTTTTCCTTAATAGTAATTATTATTCTGAAACTATTTTTTTGGAAATTGAATATTCTAATAAAATTGAAGTCAATTCTAAGTGTACCAGCCTATGATGCTGCTAATTTAAGTTCTTTCACCTCAATGAGAAGCTTCCCTGGTGGTGCAGAGGTTAAGCATCTGCCTGCAATGTGGGAGACCTGGGTTTGATCCCTGGGTTGGGAAGATCTCCTGGAGAAGAAAATGGCAACCCACTCCAGTATTCTTGCCTGGAGAATCCCGTGGACGGAGGAGCTTGGTGGGCTACAGTTCACGGGTCGCAAAGAGTTGGACACGACTGAGCAACTTCACTTTCACTTCATCTCAATACTTACCTAACATTCTGTTGCTCTTCTTCTACCTTGGTGGCATCTGTGAACTATGGGGATCTATATCTGGTTCTCGTGTGGTTCCAGGTGAAAATGTTAACTGTACCTCAAATTAAAGGATAAATTCTATACAATTTGAACAGCTTATTATTGAATGTTTTAATAAATCTTTGTATTATTTATTTATTTGATTTTAAGGTATTCTTTCTTTTGCTAGATTTATTCAGATATAATTGACATACAAAATTATTTAAGTTTAAGTTGTACAGCATAATGTTTTCACATATGTACATATTGCAAGATGATCACCACCATAGTATTAATTAACATCCATCACCTTATGTAGTTATAAAGCTTTTTTCTTTTTTTTTTTAAAGCTTTTTTCTTTGTGAAAATAATATTTAAGTTCTACACCTTTAGCAACCTTTCAAACATACAGTACACTATTGTTAACTATAGCTGTCATGTTTTACATTGAATTTCCAGGAGTTAATCTTTTAAAATGTTGATATCAAGCTTTCAGGTAACTCTGATGTGTAAGGCAAGGTTCTGAATGCTATAGGAGTTTCCTTGACTATAAGAAGCTCACTATTTAGTTAGGAAAATAAAACTAACACAAGATTTGGAACTGGGGAGATGTTAGTGTTGGCCGTTAAAGGACTTTTTGATTTTTTCTAAGACAGTGAATATTAGAGAAAGTCTTTCATGGAGGGGAAATGCTTGCAAAGACTTGGAAGTAGGAAGCTTCTGGTTAGAAGCCAATGACAAATAGACAAATGGCCTAGGGAAGAAGATTGTGTAGAGGAGAATGGAAAATATGACTGAAAACAGAAGATTAGGGTTAGAATGGGGAAAACATTTTTTTTTTTTTTTTGCCTGAGTCCTTTGGACTGCAAAGAGATCAAAGGAGTCAATCCTAAAGGAAATAAATCCTGAATATTCACTGGAAGGACTGAGGCTGAAGCTGAATTGCCAATACTTTGGCCACCTGATGTGAAGAGCTGACTCACTAGAAAAGACCCTGATTCTGGGAAAGATTGCAGGCAGGAGAAGGGGACGACAGAGAAAAAGATGATTGGATGGCATCAACGACTCAACGGACATGAGTTTGAGCAAGTTCTGGGAGATGGTGAAGGACAGAGAAGCCTGGAGTACTTAAATCCATGGGGTCTCAAAGAGTTGGACATGACTGAGTAACTGAACAACAATAACATTTGTGTCTTTCAGTTTTTGGAATGAAAACTGAAAGGTCAGTTTTCTCTCTAATCCCAAAGAAGGGCAATGCCAAAGAATGTTCAAACTACTGCACAATTGCACTCATTTCACATGCTAGCAAGGTAATGCTCAGAATCCTTCAAGCTAGGCTTCAACAGTATGTAAACTAAGAACTTCCAGATGTACAAGCTGGATTTAAAAAAGGCAGAGGAACCAAGATCAAATTGACAACATCTATTGGATCATAGAAAGAGAATTCCAGAAAAACATCTACTTCTGCTTCATTGACTATGCTAAAGCCTTTGAATGTGTGGATCACAACACACTGTGGAAAATTCTTCAGGAGATGGGAATACCAGACCACCTTCCCTGCCTCCTGCAAAACCTGTATGTAGGTTAAGAAGCAACAGTTTAAACCAGGCATGGAACAATGGACTGGTTCAAAATTGGGAAAGGAGTACAACAAGGCTGTATATTGTCACCTTGCTTATTAACTTACATGCAGAGTACATCATGTGAAACGCTGGGCTGAATGACAAACAAGCTAGAATCGAGATTGCCAGAAGAAGTATCAGTAACCTCAGATATGCAGATGACACCACCCTAATGGCAGAAAGCAGAGAGAAATTAAAGAGCCTCTTGATGAAGGTGAAAGCAGAAAGTAAAAAAGCTGGTGTAAAACTCAACATTCAAAAAACCAAGATCATGGCATCCAGTCCTATCACTTTATGATAAATAGATGGGGAAACAGTGGAGACTTTCTTTTCTTTTGCTCCAAAATCACTGCAGATGGTGACTGCAGCCATGAAATTAAAAGACGCTTGCTCCTTGGGAGAAAAGCTATGGCCAACCTAGACAGCATGTTAAAAGGCAGAGACATTGCTGATGAAGGTCCATCTAGTCAAAGCTATGGTTTTTCCAGTAGTCAAGTATGGATGTGAGAGCTGGACAATAAAAAAGGCTGACTGCCAAAGGATTGATGCCTTCTAACTGTGGTGGTAGAGAAGACTCTTAAGAGTCCCTTGGACAGCAAGGAGATAATACCAGTCAATCCTAAAGGAAATAAACCCTGAGTATTCATTGAAAGGACTGATGATGAAGCTGCAATACTTGACCACCTGATGGGAAGAGCTGACTCATTGGAAAAGACCCTGATGGTGGGAAAGATTGAGGGCAGGAGGAGAAGGGATGACAGAGGATGAGATGGTTGGATAGCATCACTGACTCAGTGGACGTGGGTTTGAGCAAACTCTGGGTAATAGTGAAGGACAAGGAAGCCTGGCATGCTGCAGTCCAGGGAGTCGCAAAGAGTTGCACAAGACTGAGCAACCGGACAAGAACAACATTTTTGTGTAGGAGAGTGAGTTGGACCATATTTCCCCAGATTTATGATGATCATGTCATGCCGAATATAATCAGAGATCTAAAGAAAGTCAATGTGTGTTAAATCTCTTTTAACATTAATCTATCTGTTTCAAGATAAGCCTCTTTTTGTTATTTCTGTGAAATCATCAGAACTTGGTTGATATGAAACATGATAAAGATTCAGCCATCTTTTGGTGAATTGAACATAACAGAAGTAGAGCACTCTACTAGTGGAGCTAAGTTTGATTTGTTTTTTTCCTAAAGAAATGTGTTTGGAAACTGTGTGCTTAAAATGTGTTTATGAAGCAATATCTATAGCAGAGATGATTATAAAAATATATTCAAAGTGAACATAAATATTTCTGTTTTTAATATGACTTTTATTATCTGCCCATCAAATTTTAATTGTCAAAAATGACTCTATTTTAATAAATCTTTCTCCCCTAAAAACTTTTTTCTTCCCCATTAATCTATATGGAAATTACTCAACTGGGTATGAACTATTTTGTTTATTTTCAGGACCATCTTCTGTAATATGATAAGTTGGGTACTGTAGTTTTGGGAAGATCCCCTGGAGAAGGGAATTACTAACCACTCCAGTATTCTTGCTTGGAGAATTCCATGGACAGAGGAGACTGGTGGGCTACAGTCCATGGGGTCTCAGAGAGTTGGACTCAACTGAGTGACTAAAACTTTCTTTCAAGCTTTATATAAGGAATTTGTCATAATAATATCTCCAGAATAGAGGAAGAATTTGATAAAGACTTTTTGACTTCATTTTAACAGAATTGAGAGGTGCTCTTGCACCTGTTTCCAGGGCATTGCCCTCAGCAGTGATCTAGGAAGGATACCTGTCTCCCACATGGTCTCCTGGTAGCCCAGGTCCTGATTTGCCATAGGAGGGAGGGCCAAGGAATCCACTGTAACAGCTGGAAAACAGCTTTGTAAAACCGAGGAAGCCTTCACTGCCCAACTTGTCAGCTGAAAAGGAGCTTGGAGAGTGAAGGGTGAAAATACCGACTCCTGCTGACCCTGTGGTGGGCTGTGGTGAAGTGGTCAATGGTGGGAACAGACCCAGCTTTCTTTGAAGTCACTGGGAACAAGCAGTATTAGTAACTGCTTAAGAGAGCAAATGAGGCTACAAATCTAATATCACGCCCACTGCTTTTTCTTTTATTGTACCAACATTTACCCCAATGGCTGTGCTTTCTGACATTTTCAGTTTGGGATGTGAATGTAAGTTCAAGATGGACACTTTTTGTCATGGTCACTTGGGTTTCTCTTTGTCTAAAATACTGCCTTACACGTTGTAGGAGATCAGTGGGGACTTTGTTGTTTTAATTTTGTGCAATATTGTGAAATTCTTTAAAAAATTTTAATCAGGATATGTTTGCTTTTTCTATAAATGTGAGTTTTAAAAGGCTTATAATGTTTTTTACTGTAATTTTAGTACATCTTGGGACAAAAGAATACAGTGGTATGCCACATGGGTGCCATTTATTCCATATAAAGATGAAGCTTTTTTCATAAAATAGGTAACAAGGAGTATTAATAGAACTTAAAAATTGGCACATCTTGATTGATCATAGAAAAGAAATAACATGAAAGTCAATTTTGTGTTTTATAAAAATAGGTAATTACTGGTGGCTCTGTACACGGTAGGTCTACAGTAAAGAACTATTCCAGTGCCTATGGATCTTTAAGATAAAACAAGGCAACATAGGTTGTTTTAAAAATGAAAGTTTTGCTAGTTTGGAACCTTAGGTACTAAATGACATTGAAACTACTATTTTCTTTGGTCCCTGGAAAGGATAAGAGGTTAGGAGGTAGATAGTCACATTGTTAACTCTATTATAATCATTTGTTTATTTCTTATAAGGAAGATAACAGTCTATGCAGATTCATTTAAGTCAAAGTCTTCTGCCCTCCACTGAAAGAATATAATGTAGTTCATATTTAAAATGTGAAAGCTCTTGGCTCTGTATCTTGTAAAGAACATTCTTTTCTTGTTTTGATAGACTTATCACTCATATTGTATATATCTCCCTGTTTAATATTTCAAATTTGGTGTGTACTTCAAAAGTGATCGTTGTTTTGTGATTTACAACCTTGGAGAAAAATAACATAGTAGTCATAACTTTGTAGTTTTTGTGATGCATGAAGATCAGATTTTTTAATGTTGGTTAATGCTTTGCTAATTAAAGTGTGCATGTTAATTAAAGCAGAGGCTAATGTTAATTACCTATATTAATGGAATCTCATGTAGCACCTGCCTGAAGCAATGGGTTCAATTTTCAAAATATCTCAATTAAGGCTGAAACTTTTGATTTGCATCTAGTAGGGTTTCAATTAACTGCACTGAAAACTTAAATAACACTCTTAGGGGAGCAAAATATCAGTGATTATATGAAGTGCAGTAGAGTTTGGTAGGTTCATTTCTAAAGGCTCCTTTCAGCCTAGCCGTATTTATTTCTTATCTTCTGGTCAAAATTCTGTTCATCCACTAGGACTCAGTGAAAATACCATTTCTTACCTGTATTTTCAATGTATTATTAGCTCCTTTTTGTTGTTCTTACTTCTTTTATGCCACTCTGCCTTGCTTTATAATTACCTGTTACAATCTGTGTCTTTTGCTAACTAGAAGCTCCTTACAGGCCTTATCTCCCTCCTTTACAAAGCCCAGCACACGTTATTAGATGATAGGATGTTTTCTAAGTTGAAGAGACTCTAAGTGTTTACAAAACAACTAAATACATTTATTGACTGAGGCAGAAATGAGTGAATGTTTAACTTTCAGCGCAAGACAATTGCACTGTTGCTACATTTATAACTACTTCAAGTTAAGCATGAACTTGCTATTTGGGATCTTATTCCTTTGTCAAATAAAAGATGGATGTTGTTAATTTCAGTTAAATATGAGCTGAAATGGGAAGATGCTGCTTGTTCAATGTAAAATAGTGTTATGAGATCAGAGGATTTCCCTGGCTGCTCAGCAGTAAAGAACCCGCCTGCCAATGCAGGAGACCTGGGTTTGATCCCTAGGTCGGGAATATCACCTGCAGAAGGAAATGGCAACCCACTCCAGTATTCTTGCCTGGGAAATCCCATGGTAGAGGAGCCTGGTGGGCTACAGTCCATGGGATCACAAAAGAGTCGGATACGACTTAGCGCCTAAATAACAATAGTGAGATGAGAGAACTTGTGTTTATGCTGGCAAGGATGATGTGAACACTCTTTTTCAGTCTCAGGTTTATAATCTGATGATTTTGCATACAGGTCTGGCTTGCGACCCCATAAGCACAAATACTTTTAGTGAACTATTTATTGAAGTGTGCCATAGTGTGCTTGCTTTATCTTGGAAGATAACATGTTATCATGTGGTGGGCCCAAACTTTAAATTAACTAATTCAAAATATAGATAGATGCCTGTAGACAGGTACATTGTAATTAGTATGGATGTCATTTTTCTGGAACTTGCTGTTGTGTTTGCTGGAGTCCCAATAACAACCATTCCCATTGGGTTTGGGAAAGCATTATGAGCTAATGGTGCTAACCTTTTTGACATCTAGTATAATTGTGGTTTCAGAAAAATAGTTTCCATTACTCTACATAATTGAAGGGAGCAATAATCTCAATAAATATACACAAATAGATCCCACACTGATTTACAGACTCTGGAAATAAGCACCAGTTACCGCTGTTCCTTGGCAGACTTTGACTCTAACTGACTGTGGATCTCAGAGGACCAGGATTTGTCTTCATTCAGCTGTAGAGAATATCAAATGAACACAAGATTTCCATGTGTGAAGTGTTGATATAACCAGCAAGGTGACAAGAAGGCATATAACTCCTTACTGTCCTGCTGTGCTTGGCATACTGATTAAAAAATATTTTAAGATTAAAAAGTAATAGTACTGTTTAGGCAAGATGTCAGTTGTCATCTAGGTGGCAGGACATATGATTGCTGGAAATGAGATGTGAATGTGCCCATTAATGAAGAGTGGTATACAGGTGTAGAGGTGTAGAGGTGAAGTGATATGACACTATCACTTCATGTCATAATTGGCTCTATATTGGTTGGTTAGTTATTAGGTAGAATGAATGCAACATTTATTTGGAGGAATGTGACAAACATGCAGATCAGATTTCCCAGGATGAGGCAATGGGCCAGGTCTTCACAAGTCTGAGAGCAAAGTCACCAAAGCATCCATTCTCCACTGGGGCACCATTAAGGTGGCAGATGGCAGAGCATTAGCAGAAAGACATTGGGAACAGCTGGAAAACATCTGGTAGGAAGTGACAACTAAAGGGTGTACTGGGCTTTTCCTAATTGTGAGGCGATCGCTCAAAAAGCCTGGAAAGAAACGTCAATATTTTGGTGGTGGGAGGAAGGAGTTGGCTGGAACACTACATTCCAGCTCAGGGATTTGAGAGAATTCTGAAAATAAGTGATTTTAGGGTCTGGTGAAAAGATTACAGGGGGAAAAAAAGGTTATAGAAAATTAACTTGCTTTTTCTCAAGTGCTAAATAAGAACACACTTTTTAAAGATGTCAGTAAGGCTTACATGGACCTGGAATCCACTTTAAGAAGATAGTTGATTCATCACCACCTTGTGAATAATATTTAAAACATACGATTTTGAGGGTATATGGAAAGGTTATGTATTCATAGAGAATATGGAAACACTAATTAAACTGGAGTGAGGAAGATGGACTATTTAATAACTTAAGTCACTATTCCTCTTTCTTAATTTACTATCTCATGATTTTTCTAGAACCTACATGAAATATAAAAAGGCTTTTGGGCTATTTCTGTCAATGTATTTCTTCTTTTTTTCTTCACTTTTGCCTTTTGTCCTTGACTGTCTGTGTCTCAATGCTTATTCTCCCACTTTCTCACAAGGATCAACTGACTTTTCATAATCTCTAGCTTTCAAGACTCACCACAGAGAATAACGTTTCATTTGGGGAAGGGAACTTAGTATTTTCTAAAGAACAGGCACAGTGAGGACCACATGCCCTAGAGGGCTGATAGGTAGAATTAGGAGAAGGCAAAGGCCACTGCTGCCTGCTATAAGACTGGGACAGATTGTCTCGGAGGTTACCAGGTGAGTCCTTAGTTGCTCCACGATGCTTGTATTGGAATGTGCAAGCCTCCATGTGTTGGGATGGAAACAAAAGTCTGAGAAGGTGCCAGGGGATCTGTGACCAGCCAGAAGCAAGAGATCAGAAAGGAATAGGGATAATGCCTCCATAAACAAGTAATAGGGTGACAAGGTAAATGTAGGGAAGTCAGGAGCTCAACATGCACTGTAACCTTGGCCCTAAATTTCTAAGTTATCCCAGGACCCTTATGAATCCCACATATCAATACATCATAAGGATAACAGGTTGTTACTGGTTGGGGATCAGTAATCAGAACTGGCAAGAAAAAGATCCCTACAGTGAGGTCAGGTTGCTCACCATATGCAGAGTGTGTAAAGGGAAGGAGTGACAAGGTGGCTGAGTGGGAAGCTGTACCCGGTAGTCATTGTGTGGACACTGCGGTGGTGCCCAGCCACTAAGGTTGCATAATAGGTATCATTGCTGGAGGTAAGGGAGCAGAGAGTTTTGCTTGAGTCCAGGAGCCACAGGACAAGGTACACTGAGCCTCGCAGAAGGTGACTGATGTGCATACCTTACCCAGGGATTTTGTGCTACTCCCCATCTGTTTTAGTTGCCTTTTCTGAGACTGGTTAGGGATTGAAAATCATGGTTGCAGAACTGCTGGCTTGAGAGGATACTTGGGATGATTATTTAAAAAACACTAGACTTGGAGCCAGAACGCTTTGGCTCTTCCTCTTGTTAGGTCTTTGATTTTGGACAAATTTATTTGATCTCTGGTCTCTGCATCTGTTCAGTAGAGATAATAATACCTGATCTACCTGAGCATGGCACAAGATTGTTATAACTGTCAAATGAAGAAATGTATGTGTAATCACATAACCATGAAAGTATAAATGTAATTTGTTATCAGAGTATCAATATCCTATTAGCAAGTGATTCCTGATCGAGCACAACATTATTCTCAATGATTTGAGCATTTGTCTAGGTAGCCAGTGATTAGTGAACTGATATAGGTGAGAGATAGTAAATCCAGGTTTTTACCACATGTAATAAACCTGTTAATTTGTATACTGGCTCAAGTAACAGGACAAAATCAATACTTGTCTCATAGGAGAATAGATTATTTGGGATGGAACTATAAAAAATGAATAATTATTACAATATAAAACTTTATATTTCTTTTAAAATATCCAATACATAGTAGAAAGTTTCATTATGGATATGGTATTCTGACTAAAAGTAAAATGTTTGTCATTAGAAAAATATAGTTCTTTCTTAGTGCTGGTTCTCAGACTTCAAAGTAGCATATTGAAGATAGCAGTGCATTTAATGGTAATATAAAATGATTTTGTTCCTCACTGTCATCTTTTTCTTCAACATATTTCTATTTCAGAACCCTACAAAAATATTTGAAAACCATATATATAATGAGGTTGTTAATATTTTAAGTCAATAAAGAACTTATACAACTCAATAGCAAAAAAAGAAAAGAAAAGAAAAACCAACCACAAATAACACAATTAAAAATTGGGCAAAGGACCTGACAGACACTTCCCCAAAGATGACATATGAAAGGCCAACAGACACAAGAAAAGACGGTGAACATCACTAGTCATTTACTAGAGAAATGCATATTAAAACCACAATGAGATATCACCTCATGACTGTTAGAATGGCCATCATCAGAAAGACAAGATAACAAGTGCTGGTGTGGATGTAGAGAAAAGGGAACTCTTGTGTACTGTTGGTGAAATTGTAAATTGGTACAGCCACTAGGTAAAACAGTATGGAGGAGCCTCAAAACATTAAATATAAAACTATCATATGATCTAGCAATTCCATTTCTGGGAATATGTCCAGAGGAAATGAAAACATTAACTTGAAAAGGTATCTGCACCCCCATATTCATAGCAACAAAATTTGCAATAGTCAAAACATGGAAACAACCTAAGTGTCCATTAATAGATGAATGAATAGAGAAGTTCTTCAAAGTAAAATATTATTCAGCCATAAAAATGAGGTAATTCTTAAAAATTCCTTAAACAGTGAAAAAAAAAATGAGGTAATTCTATTATCTGTGACAAAATGGATATTCATTAAAGACGTTGTGCTAGGTGAAATATGTCAGAGAGAGACATATCTTGCATGTGTAATCTAAAGAAAACAACTCAAAAAAATAATCAGACATGTGGTACCAGAGGCAGAGGGTGTGGGAGGGGGATTGGAGGAAGGTGGTAAAAAAAAGGTGCAAATTTTAAGTTTTAGGATAAATAAGAACCAAAGCTGTAATGTACAACATGACAACTATGATTAATACTACCATATGATACATAGGAAAGTTGTTAACAGAGTGATTCCTGAGAGTTCTCATCACAAGGAAATTTTTTTCTTTTTTTCTTTCTTTCATTTTATATGAGATGATAGATGTTGACTGAAATTGAGATAACCGTTCCACAGAATGTATGTAAATCAAACCATCATGTTATACTCCTTAAACTTATACTGTAATGAAAGTTGATTATTTCTCAATAAAACTGGGGGAAAACTCCACTCAAACTGAAGTCCCAGAAGCCCTTAAATACCGATTTGAAGAAACAGGTGAATCATTGTACAAAATGTTTTATGTTCTAGATTTGTCTGATTGCTTCCCCATGGTGTCTTGTAGCTTTTTCCTCTACTCCCTATTTGCTATAACCTGTAAATTTGGTCCAGAGGCTTCCTTGGATTCAAGTTAAATGTTTTTGGTATGCATACTTCATATGGCATCTCATCAAGTTGTGTTGTCCACTCTTTGTGATGCTAAATTGGTGGCAGCCAAATATCTTCTTTGTAGAGATGAGATTTTCCTTATAGTTAGTAGTAATTTGTAGAACAGTGCCTTGACATCATGTGAATATTTAGTTCTTCAAAGCTTTGTTTAATAGTTTTAGAATCCATTGATGATTCTTGCTGGAATCAATGATTTCCTTGGGGATTGTGAAATGGTAGTTTTCTATTTCTTCCATATTTTTAATTGGCATTTTTTTTTTCCTATA
Organism: Capricornis sumatraensis; assembly: GCF_032405125.1. NCBI lineage: Eukaryota > Metazoa > Chordata > Mammalia > Artiodactyla > Bovidae > Capricornis > Capricornis sumatraensis. Next base: position 50,263,244 of record NC_091087.1, read on the forward strand.
AAGCTTCTTCATATCAACCTAAGATAAACAACTTTTTACTTACCAACTTTGGGGTACTAGTCATCTTAATTAGTGATACTTCTTGTCCTCTCTTTTGAGTATAATTATATGTTGATTGTTTTTTACTTACAACTCTTCTTTTTTGATGTTCAGATTATCTAAAATTTCTAAAAGGGAGCCTCCTCATGATGGCTTTTGTATTGTTTGGATATTCCCATTAGTCAATGGATGCTTCTTTGCTTTCTGGTAGAAAAAATGTCCCAGGCTTACTTTATTCTTTTCCTGCCCCAAACTTTTAAATACTTTTTAAAATAATCAGCTCTTTTAATATATAAACTTCACCAGACCATCTCTTTGACTCATTCATTCATTTAGCAAGTATTTGTTGACTGTCTATTATATGTCAGGAACCTGCAATATCAAAATAAGTCTGGTTCATATCCTATTCTTGGAGAACTTAAAATTTGATAGGATAGAGCAATCATGAATACCTATAAGGTGAGAAGAGATGCATATTTTATAATATAGGTGTGAATTGTGAGTCCAGGAATTCAGGTGTGGTGAGTGGTTATTGAGCATGGAGGAATGTATGGGGTGTGGAGCTTCAGAAATGGAGAAGTGGTTGGGAAATAGAGATGGAAAGGCTATACACCTGGGAGGACACGGTTTAGTCAGAAGTGAATATCAGTGGTGTTTGCTATTTGTCAGAAAATGAAGTTAAAGAGGATTCAGGGGAAGGTGGACTGGGATCCAGTCATGAGTGGTGTTTAAATATTGTGCTAAGACATTTGAATTTTATTCTAAAGAAAATGGCAACCACTGAAAGACCTTTGTTCATTGTTGTTATTATTTGATTTTAAAATCAGAACAGTGATGTAACTGAAGATATACTACATTAATGCTCATGTGTGTGTGTATGTGTGTGTCTGTTAGTCACTTAGTTATGTCCAGTTCTTTGTGACCCCATGGACTGTAGCTTGCCAGGCTCCTATTTGCCATTTCCTTCTCCAGGGAATGAATCTTCCCGACCCAGGATTGAACCCAGATCTCCTGCATTGCAGGCAGATTGTTTACTGTCTGAGCCACCAGGGAAGCCCATTAATCCTCACAAATAGGTCTCTCATATGTGGGCCATCATAAGGGGAAATGTAACCACATTGCCAGTAGGTTATTTGTTGAACAGGTTGTCTAGTAGTGGGTATACTGACTCGAATGTGAGGGTTCTAGCTAATCCTGTGATTTGTGTCTTATGTGCAGTAGCAGATCACCAAAATGTTTTAATGTTACTTCATGGTGAGGGTTGGTTCAATTGCTCATAACTATGAGAAGCTCTGGGCTTCTCTGGTGGCTCATTAGTAAAGAATCTGCTTGTCAGTGCAGGGGACATGGATTTGATCCCTATGTCAGAAGATCCCCTTGGAGAAGGAAATGGCAACCCACGCCAGTATTCTTGCCTGGGCAATGCCATGGACAGAGGAGCCTGGAGGGCTACAGTTCATGGGGTTGCAAAGAGTTGGACATGACCTAGCAACTCAGGATGCACCCATGCATGAGAAGCTCTTTGAAGCCCAGATAACTCCTTCTTTCTTGGTTCTTTCTCCAAAATTTGATAGAGTTATATCTCCAGATATGAACTTATATAGTCATAGTCAACTTCAGTTATGTAAGCTACAGCAATAAGTAAAATGATGTGAACAACCAAAATGCTGCTGAAAATTCAAATTGAAATGAGACTTCCTATGCTCTAACTTTGAGGCTACTTTTATTTTTATACTTATTACAACTTGCATTATCTAGTTTCCCAGCTTAATTTAACATATCATGTAAAAGATGAAATGAACTAGATGCTGTCACATCAAGGACAGCAAGGAATAACTCTTCTAACCTGCATATGGCAGAAGGCATAAGTTGTTAAATCAGAAACAATAACTCCAAAATCACTGTGCTTAAGCTATTCTGTGTGAAGAAAATAGCCTCAACAGTACCTGCAGGTATAACCACATCATAATTGGTGTTTCTATCTCGACAGTCATAGACAGAACAGATTCTGTTTAAGGATGTGAAATATCTCAGACTTCCATTCTAAATGGAAGAAATGAAGCTCAAAGAAAAATATTCTGGGACTTCAAGAGGTATATTGCCCCATCCCTCTCCCCTTTGATAATTGACAGCCTAATGAGATAAGTTTTGGAGTCTCTCTGAACTCATCTTAAGGAGGTTCCCATGTATTAATCATTTTTATTCTCTTTGGTTCCTCGTGACGTGAACTTTCCCATCCTGTTGTATGTTGTTCAACTGTACTTCCTGTCACTTTGAGAATCCTGCCTCTGCCATGGCTTGGCATGAAATATATTTTCTCCATGTCTTAGCTCAACTAATTATTTTATCTCCAGGGTTAAAGCATCATACAGACCAGCTAAAATTAAGCATCAATACCAAGTTTTCTTGTTTGCAATTCTTAGACAATCTCAGTCTATGTTAAACTGAAGGAATCTCAGGAGACTTTGGTCAAAGCAGCCCTTTAAAGGGAACTGATCCTGTTACAGCTCTGGAAATCTTTTGAATGCCACCATTTATATCTTAGCACTCCATTTGGCAACCTGAAGTGTTTGTCACCACTGTCCAAGGATCTTCGCTTTAGGACATCGCCTCTCCTTCAGGCTTCCTTGAAGAATTGTTTGTGAGCCTGCACTCAACAACCCATTTATTCATTCATTCAATCAACACACAATTTTCTGACATTGGGGATACAATTATGATACAACTAGGGGATAAAACTAGAAAGATGAGATCTCTGTCCTTATAGAATTTACATATCAGTGAGATAAGAATCAGAAAAAGCAAGCATACAAAGAAGCAAAAAAAAATCATTAAGTCCGATAACTATAATTTTAAGATGCAGTAAATATTAGGAATAAAATAAATAGGACCTGAGAAAGAAAATAATAGAGTATAGCTATCTTTGGTGAGATGATCAGGGAAGGAAGTACTATTTAGACTGACCGCTACAGGATATGAAGATGATAGTCATATGAAGAAGGAAGGAAAAATTCTGGGCAGAGGGGCCAGTATGGGAAGGAGCTGGGTTTGTTCAAGGAACTGAAAGAAGTCTGTAATACCTGGGGTGTGTGGGCAAGCGTGAGAACAGCTTAGGAGGAGTAATAGACGGTGAAGGACAGCCACGGCAGACCCCTGAGCATCCTGGGACCCAAGGAGAGTTGCCTCTGTACTGCACTGGTTGAGGCCGAGGTCAGATCATTCCTTTAAATAGACGTGGAACATAGTATCTAATATCTTTCGGTGTCATAGTTTTTTACCTTTTTCATACTCTTCATGGGGTTCTCAAGGCAAGAATGCTAAAGTGGTTTGCCAATCCCTTCTCCAATGGACCACATTTTGTCAGAACTCTCCACCATGATCTTTCTGAGTTGGTGGCCCTACGCAGCACTGTGCATAGTTTCATTGAGTTAAACAAGGCTGTAGTCCATGTGTGGAGAAGGCAGTGGCACCCCACTCCAGCACTCTTGCCTGGAAAATCCCATGGACGGAGGAGCCTGGTAGGCTGCAGTCCATGGGGTCGCTAAGAGTCGGGCACAACTGAGCGACTTCACTTTTGCTTTTCACTTTCATGCATTGGAGAAGGAAATGGCAAGCCACTGCAGTGTTCTTGCCTGGAGAATCCCAGGGATGGGGGAGCCTGGTGGGCTGGCGTCTATGGGGTCGAACAGTGTTGGACACGGCTGAAGCGACTTAGCAGCAGCAGCAGTAGTCAGTGTGATCAGTTTGGTTAGTTTTTTGTGATTGTGATTTTCATTCTGTCTGCCCTCTGATGGATAAGGATGCGAGGTTTGGGGAAGCTTCCTGATGAGAGGGATTAGCTGTGGGGAAAACAGGGTCTTGCTCTCAGTCAGTTCAGTTTAGTTGCTCAGTCGTGTCCAACTCTTTGAGACCCCATGCATCTCAGCACGCCAGGCCTCCCTGTCCATCACCAACTCCCGGAGTTCACTCAAACTCATGTCCATTGAGTCAGTGATGCCATCCAGCCATCTCATCCTCTGTCGTCCCCTTTTCCCCCTGCTCCCAATCCCTCCCAGCATCAGAATCTTTTCCAATGAGTCAACTCTTTGCATGAGGGGCCAAAGTACTGGAATTTCAGCTTTAGCATCATTCCTTCCAAAGCAATCCCAGGGCTGATCTCCTTCAGAATGGATTGGTTGGGTGTCCTTGCAGTCCAAGGGACTCTCAACAGTTTTCTCCAACACCACAGTTCAAAAGCATCAATTCTTCAGCACCCAGCTTTCTTCACAGTCCAACTCTCGCATCCATACATGACCACTGGAAAAACCATAGCCTTCACTAGACGGACCTTAGTCGGCAAAGTAATGTCTCTGCTTTTCAATATGCTATCTAGGTTGGTCTTGCTGTAGTAAGTCTTTAATCCAATTTTCTGCCGATGGGTGGGGCTGTATTCCTTCCCTGTAGTTTGGCCTGAGGCTGAACTATGTTAGGGGTAATGGTGGTAATGGCAACTTCCTCCAAAAGGGCTTACACCAGCATGCCATGGCTCCCAGGTCTGCTGCAGCCAGAGCCCCTGCTGCAGCCAGAGCCCCTGTCTCCACAGCAGGCCAGTGCTGACCCCTGCCTCTGCAGGAGACATTCAAATCCTCAAAGGCAAGTCTGACTCAGTCTCTTGTGGAGGTCACTGCTCCATTTCCTGGGTCCTGGTGCATACAAGGTTTTGTTTGTGCCCCCCAAGCATCTCTGGAGGGTATGAGGTTTGATTCTAAATGCGATTGTGCCCCTCCTACTGTCTTGTTGGGCTTTTCCTTTGCCCTTGGATGCAGGTATCTTTTTTTGTTGGGATCCAACATTCTTCTGTCGACGGTTGTTCAGCAGCTAGTTGAGATTTTAGTGTTCTCGCAGGAGAAGATGAGTGCGCCTCCATCTACTCTGCCATCTTGACTGCTACTGCTGCTACTAAGTTGCTTTGGTCGTGTCCAATTCTGTGCAACCCCGTAGACGGCAGCCCACCAGGCTCCCCCGTCCCTGGGATTCTGCAGGCAAGAACACTGGAGTGGGTTGCCATTTCCTTCTCCAATGCATAAAAGTGAAAAGTGAAAGTGAAGTCACTCAGTCGTGTCTGACTCTTCGTGACCGCATGGACTACAGCCTGCCAGGCTCCTCCGTCCATGGGATTTTCCAGGCAAGAGTACTGGAGTGGGGTGCCATTGCCTCCTCCATCCATCTTGACTACCAGGGGGAAAATATATTAATAGAATAATGGCCATAAAAAATAACACTGGAACAGTATGTTGAAATTTGACTGCTTTGGACACAGCAATGTTAAATTCTTTTCATTAGTCTGTTGGCTTAGGAGATAGCAATAGTTCATTTTTTTTCACTCTTGTTCAGTCACTCAGTTTTGTCTGATTCTTTGTGACCCCATGGACTGCAGCACACCAGGCTTCCCTGTCCTTCACTATCTCCCAAAATTTGCGCAGACTTATGTCCACTGAATCGATGACTGTGGTCCTAAAACAAAGATCAGAAAAAAGAGTTAAGAAAAGTGAGGAAGAAGAAGGCCATAATTTTGTTTAATTTATGCCTTACTTAGAATAAGAGTATGCCTGATGGGTAGGAATCAAGCCTCCAAAGAGCAAAAAATGTATTTATCAATTTTTTTAGTCTCCTTCAGATATAATAGCAATGAGCTAGTGAGCATTTTCAAGAACAACTAAAATACAAGCCCACCTTTATAAGCTCTAAGAAGCAGTGATCGTCAGTCTTTATAGTAATCAAGATGATGTAAGTGGGTGGGAATTACCGTTGCAATGTTTTGTGCAAATATGTGTGTGTGCGCACGTGTGTGTGTATGTCAAATAACCCCAGTAACTCTTTTTAAAACTTGGTAACTTGTATAAGGTGAAAGAGGAGAGTGAAAAAGCTGGTTTAAAACTCAACATTCAGAAAATTAAGATCATGGCATCTGGTCCCATCACTTCATGGCAAATAGATGGGGAAACAGTGAAAACACTTTATTATCTTGAGCTCCAAAATCACTGTGGATAGTGACTGTAGCCATGAATTTAAAAGACACTTGCTCCTTGGGAGACAGGCTATGACAAATCTAGACAGCATATTAAAAAACAGAGACATCACTTTGCCGACAAAGATTCGCCTAGTCAAATCTATGGTTTTTCCAGTAGTCATGTATGGATACGAGAGTTGGACCATAAAGAAGGCTGAGCCTGTTTGGGTTTATATAACAGAATACCATAGACTGGGTGGTTTGTGAACTTCAGGCATTTATTTCTCAGTTTTGGAGGCTGGAAAGTCTGAGATCAAGGTTCTGGCAGATTCAGGGGCTGATGAGGGCCCTCTTCCTGCTTCACTGTGTCCTCACAGGTTGGAAGGGAGAAACAGCTCTCTGGGGTTTCTTTCATAAGAACACTAATACCATTCATTAGGGCTCCACCCTCATGACCCAGTCACCTACCAAAGGCCCAACCTCCTAATACCATCACATTGAGGGTAGGTTTCAACCTATGGATTGCGGGGAGGGGGGCACACAAACATTTGTTCTTGTTCAGTCGCTCAGTCATGTCCCACTCTTGACCCCATTGACTGCAGGATGCCAGGCTTATCCTTCACCATCTCCCATAGCTTGCTCAAATCATGTCGATTGAGTCGGTGATGCCATCCAATCATCTCGTCCTCTGTTGTTCCCTTCTCTTCCTGCCTTCAATCTTTCCAGCATCAGTGTCTTTATAATGAGTCAGCTCTTCACAACAGGTGGCTAAAGTATTGGAGCTTCAGCTTCAGTAATCAGTCCTGAATATTCAGGGTTGATTTCCTTGGGATTGACTGGTTTGATCTCCTTACAGTCCAAGAGACACTCAAAAGTCTTCTCGAACACCACAGTTCAAAAGTGTCACTTCTTTTTTGTTACAAACATTTAGTCTGTAACAGATGTGTTTTGAGTTTTAGTTTTGGTTCTAGACTTCTCATTTTTGAGCATGTTACAACTGCAACCTAACAAAGAATTTTAAGTCAAGATTTTATTTAAGAGTCTTCTCTTTGGGGTTTGTAACAACCATTCTTTATACTCATCATGCTGCTGCTGCTAAGTTGCTCCAGTCGTGTCTGACTCTGTGTGACCCCATAGACGGCAGCCCACCAGGCTCCGCCATCCCTGGGATTCTCCAGGCAAGAACACTGGAGTGGGTTTTCCCTCTCCAATGCATGAAAGTGAACAGTCAAAGTGAAGTCACTTAGTTGTGTCCGACTCTTAGCGACCCCATGGACTGCAGCCTACCAGGCTCCTCCATCCATGGGATTTTCTTGCTTTTACTCCTTGCTCTTCTACTTGCCCTTATTCTCCTCATCCTCAGCCCTCATTCTCCTCATCTCCAGCCCTCTCCTCACCCTTGTTGGGTGTCCTTTCCTCTTGACAAGATAAGCTGACTTCTGAGGCTCTGGGTCTTTTCTGGCTGTGCAAATTAGAACCCCAAAGGAAATCCAGCTTCATGTGATCTCCTCCTGCCTGATATCCAGACCCTGTGAGCACAGCCAGGATGAGCCTTAGATAGAGATGAGGGAGGTGGGCACTCAAGACTTAGAAGTCTTTGCAGACCCTCCTCACTGCTGCTGTGAAAAAAGGTTTCCATACATTAGCCTTCCTTAAAATTATCTTGTAGATTAACACATTTCAGTCTTTAATTGAAGAATATTGAATTCATGAACTTAGAGATGGGTTGTTAATCTTAATGCCTATAAATATTTGGTATGAATTAGTACATCAGATATCTTTCTGATTCAACAGCTAACAGGAATAAAGATGGGGATAGCGTGGACAAAGGTAGTGAGAGTTTTGTATAGAGGCTCTTACATATGACTTTAAGATTTACTCCAGCATTCTTAGGCAGCATTTTGGGTCCTTGCCTTTCTCATAGTAAGCACCCTCTGCTTTCATTAGAATTTTCTAATTAAAAACTATGATCTGCCTTTACCTTTTTATATGACTCTAGTAAATTGATTAATAATCAATATATTGTAAAGCAAAATGTTTTCCCTAGAAAATTATTTTTATATTTCCTGCAAATACTTTTAAGTAAAATATCTGTTGTAAGTTTTTAAATGACTTCTGATTTTCTTTGTTTTCTTCATCTTCAAATATTTCTCATTTATTAGTGAATCATATCTCAGTATAATCTAGATAAAATTTATTTTCTCTCCTTTTAAATACTTTTATATTCTCATCTGTTTTTATGGCATGTTACTGCATGTCTCCAGAGGCACACAGCATTTTTATTTTCAAGTAAATTTATATTAGTTACAGTCTCCAGCTGTTTTAGATATAGGATCATTTCCTGTCGGTACTGTTTCCAGGACAATTCTTTTTTTCCCTCACAAAAATGAAAAATGTAATTTAACAAAGACATCCTATAATTGCCTTCATATCTAGCAAGGTATCTAGCAATCTAAATACTTATTTTATTTAAAACATCTGTCTACATAATATCTAGTGATTGTCCAGGGCTATATCATTCTTGGGAAAAGCAGCTGCTGCCATTTTTATTTAATTTATAAGGAACCACCAAAAATATCTCCTTATTATTGAATCTTCTGGCACTCTGTCATATGTGATTTTTTTTTTTTTTAATAAGAATAGCTTACCTTTTTGGTATTTGCAATTAGCCTCTTTCAGATTAGGAAAGACCATTCTTTTAATAATCACTATGGAAACCCTGCAAAAATAGTAAGCTTTTGTTATATAGATCAAGGTATCATAGTAAAAATGGTGGCATGCTACTCTACTCACAACTAGACTTACATTGGAATTGCATTTTAGTTGTTAAGTTTTTTAGAGAGTTATTTGTCTGTAATGCATTCTCTTTTCATTTATAATGAAAGTATAATTTTTTTTTATTGTGAACCCAATCTGTTGATTAGAGCAGTCAGTTGATATGTTCTTGTCATTCTTCAGAAAAATGTCTGAAAAAGATGGCAACATCTGTAAAAGCTGTTTGTCTTGGGGGTGATGCTGAATGTTGCTTATAAAGGAACCCATTTGTAGCTCTGTTTATAGTGCAAGATCCTTGGAGCCTAAGATAAAATGTTTAACTTTTAATAGATTGTATCAATTGAGGCTCACCTGAATGCCAAAACCAACAGACACCCCGGCTTACACTAGTGTGTCTAAATGAGAAAGTTTACTTTTTCCAGGGATGTAATCAAAATATTCCTCTTTGGAACAGTAAGAGTATGAAAGGGAAATGATTATGGTTCCCTACTGACATACTGTTTGATTGACAGGAAAAACCAACACGCACACCACCTGAGACATCTTGTTCAGGTACTTTCTGGAGGGTAGTAAATTGGTGTTGGCACAAACACAGAAAAATAAAATGACTTGATTCAGCACTTTTCAATTCTAAATCCCTAAACACTAAAGAAAGAAGTAAATATTCATCAAATGATCAAAATTTATATTGATTTTTATTCTACATTAGCAGCTCAAAGTCAAGACTCTTGACAGGGTGGATGTCGGTTTGAATGATTCTCTTTGAAATGAGGATACAGGCACTGAGCTGAGTGCTACTGTGCATTCCTGAACCATAGGCCCTGATTATTAGTACCCTAGGAGGCTACATTTTTAAAAGAACGTATAAAGGCACACTTGTTCAGTTCTGTTTTGATAGCTAAATTATTATTATTAGTATGTAAAGTAATTCTTGTTGTTCCTGCTTCATTCCTTCCTTTCTATAACCATCTAAGAACAACTATTTTATAGAATTTCAAAGGAACTGGAGTGCACATTGTAGTCATAGAGTTAATAGCAGCATTTGCCAACATAATTGTACTTGGGAAGGAACTGCCAGTCCTGCAGGGCAAGAGAAGCTGAGACTGTATCTTGACATTATACATCTTTAATTTTTAGTTTCTGCCAGAAAGTACATAAGGACTTGTAGAGGTATTTGGAAGTAGGGAATAAGAACATCACCGAAGAATATAAACACAAGACTTGACACCTGTGTCATTGTGCAGAGATTTGCTAAAGAAACAGTAGTGGGGAAACATAGAAATCCTAATCATCCCCTCCAGTCCACACAGTGTAATCACGCTCCCTTCCCACCCTAGCTCGTGACATAAAATACTGAATTTTTAATGACTTTAACTACTTCCATTACAAAGAAGAGGAGAGTAGTGGTAGATGAGGCTATCCACAAATGTGATTGTGTGATATATTTGTTCTTTATGTTTAAGTGGAGGTGTTATCGTTGTTGTTTTTAATATAGGCATCTCTTCTCTCATTAACATGGAGGAAGATGACATTTTTCTTTACACACAACTGCAGAAGAAATAATGAAAATAGCATTTATGTTAATTTTTCTGCTTTGTTTAAATGCTTCCCATTTAACAAATACCATTAAGTATATCGCTTTAAAATTGGATTTCTTTAACATTGCACTGAATGGTCTTAATGGTTTGCCACTAGCACCAAGTCAGTAGACAGAAGGATGACCTTTTAAATATATAAATACAATATTTTTACTTAAATCAGTTATCTTATGCAGTTGTCTTGACTTTCTTATCCATGAATAAGTATAAATAAACCTTGGGAACATAAGTCTAGCTTTTCTGGCACCGCCAGTATGGTCAGAGAAATTTTATAGCCTAATGTACAAAGATTAGTATATGTAATAATCTCATAGCTTAGTTGGTAAAGAATCCGCCTGCAATGCAGGGGACCCCGGTTAGATTCCTGTGTTGGGAAGATCTGCTGGAGAAGGAATAGGCTACCCACTGCAGTATTCTCAGGCTTCCTTTGTGGCTCAGCTGGTATAGAATCCGCCCACAATGCAGCAGACCTGGGTTTGATCCCTGGATTGGAAAGATCCCCTGGAGAAGGGAAAGGCTGGCTCCAGCATTCAGTCCATGGGATCACAGAGTTGGACATGACTGAGCGACTTTAACTCACTCACTTGCTGAGTATGATATTGAAATAGCTTTGAGCATCTTCCTAAATTTTGATATATATTTTATTTTTAATAAGAAATATTTAAATACTTTTAAAAGTTTTTTATCCATTGATAAAAAGAATATCCTAACCAACTCACTAATTGTTTCTTTGACAGTATTTTCAAAGTGTATTGGCCATATATCCTTGAACAAATATTTTAGCTCCTGTTATGTGATATAATTTTCTGTAATTCTAGGCTATAGGTTCCCTAAGCACAAAAACCATGTCTGACCCAGATTTAAATCTTATACAATGTCTTACACATAAAGAGACTCTCAAAATATATTTGTCAAATGAAGAAATGAAGACCTTCAGTCAACTTTATTCTAAAGAGATGCATTGCTCCATAGTCTGTAGTCTCTGCTCCAACTCTTAGGAGAAGGAGACTTTGGTGCTCTACTCAGTCCTATACACAGGACTCCTCCTTTGTATTGCCAAATAATGTTTGTACTTAATTAGAACATAGCTAATCGTGGATGTGTGATAAATGTCTTCCGAGAGTTCATTTTAGGATCTTGGGGAACAAAAAAACCACTATAGAGGTGACAACTCTCAATCCTGGAGTGAATATGAGGAATTCTGCCAAACAAAAGCATGGAGATTTCCAAATGGAGATTCTAATCAATCCTGAAAGTCCTTGTCAGAGTCTATGGGGGTTTAGGGACCTGAAGGTATTTCCAGAAGAGTGAAGTGATTTGGGCCAGTTGCAAGAGATGGATTCTACAGGGAGTTTAGAGGGGAGATATATTTGTATAATGCATAAGGGAAAAAGGTGTGTGCTTAGAGACAGTGCATCAAAGGTAAAGAAAAAAGACTAGTAAAAGTAGGAAAATATTACCAAATAACAAAATTATTGTCAGAAAATGTACAGTTCCCCTCCAAGTATTGATGGATCCCCATGGTCTTCCTGAGCTGGTGTGGATTCTTCCAAATACAAACTGTGACATTGCTGATGTCTCTTCTGAAAGCTCAAATGACTGTGGTTTGTTTTTTTTTTTATTTTAAATGGGAAATCAGGTTTTATTAAGCTACAACACATTCTTACCCAGAAGACTTCAAACCTCATTTTGAAATGTATTGTGTAGCTTACTCCATGATGACAATAGCTGAAATTTTCATTCTATAAGTATGAGACCATTGTGGTTAGCTTTTAATATAATATGTGACATATAAGATCACTCTATTAGCTGAATAAAATATTACTAAATGATTCAAAATAAAGAAGGTTTTCTTCTTCCTTTTCTCTAGATGAAAGTAAACAAGTTATCAGTTCAGTTCAGTTCAGTCACTCAGTCGTGTCCGACTCTATGCGACCACAAGAATGGCAGCACGCCAGGCCTCCCTGTCCATCACCAACTCCCGGAGTTCACTCAGACTCGTGTCCATCGAGTCAGTGATGCCATCTAGCCATCTCATCCTCTGTCATCCCCTTCTCCTCCTGCACCCAATCCCTCCCAGCATCAGAGTCTTTTCCAATGAGTCAACTCTTCGCATGAGGTGGCCAAAGTACTGGAGTTTCAGCTTTAGCATCATTCCTTCCAAAGAAATCCCAGGGCTGATCTCCTTCAGAATGGATTGGTTGGATCTCCTTTCAGTCCAGGACTCTCAAGAGTCTTCTCCAACACCACAGTTCAAAAGCATCAATTCTTCGGCACTCAGCCTTCTTCACAGTTCAACTCTCACATCCATACATGACCACTGGAAAAACCATAGCCTTGACTAGAGGGACCTTTGTTGGCAAAGTAATGTCTCTGCTTTTGAATATGCTATCTAGGTTGGTCATAACTTTCCTTCCAAGGAGCAAGCATCTTTTAATTTCACGGCTGCAGTCACCATCTGCAGTGATTTTGGAGCCAAAAATAAAATAAAATAAAATCTGACACTGTTTCCACTGTTTCCCCATCTATTTCCCATGAAGTGATGGGACCAGATGCCGTGATCTTCATTTTCTGAATGTTGAGCTTTAAGCCAACTTTTTCACTCTCCTCATTCACTTTCATCAAGAGACTTTTTAGTTCCTCTTCACTTTCTGCCATAAGAGTGGTGTCATCTGCCATCTGCATAGAGGTTATTGATATTTCTCCCGGCAATCTTGATTCCAGCTTGTGTTTCTTCCAGCCCAGCGTTTCTCATGTTGTACTCTGCATAGAAGTTAAATAAGCAGGGTGACAATATACAGCCTTGACGTACTCCTTTTCCCATTTGGAACCAGTCTGTTGTTCCATGTCCAGTTCTAACTGTTGCTTCCTGACCTGCATATAGATTTCTCAAGAGGCAGGTCAGGTGGTCTGGTATTCCCATCTCTTTCAGAATTGTCCACAGTTTATTGTGATCCACACAGTCAAAGGCTTTGGCATAGTCAATAAAGCAGAAATAGATGTTTTTCTGGAACTCTCTTGCTTTTTCGATGATCCAGAGGATGTTGGCAATTTGATCTCTGGTTCCTCTGCCTTTTCTAAAACCAGCTTGAACATCTGGAAGTTCATGGTTCACGTATTGCTGAAGCCTGGCTTGAAGAATTTGGAATATTACTTTACTAGTGTGTGAGATAAGTGCAATTGTGCAGTAGTTTGAGCACTCTTTGGCATTGCCTTTCTTTGGGATTGGAATGAAAACTGACCTTTTCCAGTCCTGTGGCCACTGCTGAGTTTTCCAAATTTGCTGGCATATTGAATGTAGCACTTTCACAGCATCATCTTTCAGGATTTGAAATAGTTCCACTGTAATGCCATCACCTCCACTAGCTTTGTTCGTAGTGATGCTTTCTAAGGCCCACTTGACTTCACATTCCAAGATGTCTGGCTCTAGATGAGTGATCACACCATCATGATTATCCGGGTCATGAAGATCTTTTTTGTACAGTTCTTCTGTGTATTCTTGCCACCTCTTCTTCATATCTTCTGCTTCTGTTAGGTCCATACCATTCCTGTCCTTTATTGAGCCCATCTTTGCATGAAATGTTCTCTTGGTATCTCTTAATTTTCTTGAAGAGATTTCTAGTCTTTCCCATTCTGTTGTTTTCCTCTATTTCTTTGCATTGATCGCTGAGGAAGGCTTTCTTATTTCTATATTTCAGTAATTTTTGGTCAAAGTACAAAATTGTCTCCTTTTTAAGAGAGAATAAAGCCAACTATTTTCAAAATTAAACTGAGGCTACAACTTTAAAACTATCTGTCTTATTTCCTTGTACATTTTAAACCATTTAAAATTTTCAAACTCTGTAAAATGTATTCAGCTAATTTATATAGATTGCCTATCACATACCATGTGCTGTGCTGGGTACTGGGGAGATGGCGATGAATACATAGATAAAAGCAATGAATACATGGATAAAATATAGCAATGGATACATAAATAAAAGCTCCTGTCCACTCACAGCTTCCAGTCCACAATTGGAAGATAGACAGTATAAAATAAGTTACCTATTTTAGCTACACAAGGTAAAAATATATGAAGGACAGTGAGGATTGCTGGGTGGAGGGGTGGGGGTGGGGGGTGGGGGGCGGGAGTCAGTTGAAGTATTAAGTAGAAGATCAAAATAGACCTGAATAAGAAGATGACATTTTAGCAAAGACTTCAGGGAGGTTAGGGATGGAGCTGTCATGCAAACAAGATCCAAATGCCCCTAGAGCCCTGGAGCAAGCCCACTGGCCCTGCTGGAGCAGGTCAGGATAGGTTGAAGACTGAGAACTCAGCTGTAGCATGTGGACAAAAGCCTAGTTGGAGTACATTCAAGAGAAAATAGGAGAGGAATTGGACATAGTGAGTATAGATAATGTGGATAAAAGTGATTTTGGTGTAATGAAGAACAGAGAAATGGGGCTTAAGCCAAGAATAGATTGTTATCAATTGATGTCAAGAGATTATTTTTCCTTTTTATTTATTTATTTTGTATGGTTGTGCTCAGTCTCTCTGTCACGTCCGACTCTTTGTGACCCCATGGACTGTAGCCCGCCAGGCTCCTCTGTCCCTGGAATTTCCCAGGCAAGATTACGGAAAGTCAGTTGTCATTTCCTCCTCTGGGGGATATTCCAGACCCAGGGAACTTGTGTCTCTTTTTTCTCCTGCATTGGCAGGCAGAATCTTTACCACTGCACCACCTGAGAAGCGCTTTATTTATTTTACCGTGGGAGAAACACAGCATTTGGGGGGGTGGGGTGGGGGACGTGTTAATGAGAATAGTATAGTGGAGAGGAAGAAACTTGAGGAAGAGAAGGGTGATTTGCTGCTGGGGCGATAATCTTCGCATAGATAAGAGGGGGTCTTTGTGTCTATGGAGGGGATTGGTTTGGGCTAGAAACAGGGACATTTTCCACAGAAACAGGAGAGAAAGCAGAGGATGCGGAATCAGACGCAAGTGGCTGGGTGGATGTGGGGGGAAGCTATGAAGTGCGCAGGCAGACCTGCAATGGCATGAGTTAAGAAAGAGTAAAACTAATTTTCCAACATTCTCAGGATACTTAACCCAACAGAGGGTCCTGGGATATGCAGTGACAATGAAATAATTGATATTTCTTAACTAAATCAGTGCTTTTTAGGGCAAGGACAAGGCATGTATCTGTATGTGATTATAAAAGTAAGTGTGGGTTTAATCCTTCAAGATTGTTAGAATAACTGAAATTTACCCCTCTCACCACCAAATTTACAATGGGCTAAATAACTATTTTGTTGTTAGACGCATCATCAGAAGGAAGTATGTTGTTGCTGCTGCTGCTGTTGTTCAGTTGCCAAGTCCTGTCTGACTCTTTGCGACCCCATGGACTGCAGCATGCCAGGCCTCCCTGTCCCTCACCATCTCCCAGAGTTTGCCCAAGTTCATGTCCATTGACTTGGTGATGCCATCCAACCATCTCATCCTCTGTTGCCCTCTTATCTTTCTGCCTTCTATCATTCCCAGCATGAGAGTCATTTCCAATGAGTTGGTTCTTCACATCAGGTGGCCAAATATTAGAGCTTCAGCTTCAGCATCAGTCCTTCTAATGAGTATTCAGGGTTGATTTCCTTTGGGATTGGCTGGTTTTATCTCCTTGCTGTCCAAGGGACTCTCAAGAGTCTTCTCCAGCACCACAATTCAAAAGCATCAATTCTTCGGCACTTAGCCTTCTTTATGGTCCAGCTCGCACATCCGTACATTACTGGAAAAACCATAGGCTTGTTTATATGAACCTTTGTTGGCAAGGTGATGTCTTTGTTTTTTAATACACTGTCTAGGTTTGTTATAGCTTTCCTGCAAGGAGTAATCATCTTCTAATTTCATGACTGCAGTCATCATCCACAGTGGTTTTAAAGCCCCCAAAGAGGAAATCTGTCACTGTTTCCATTTTTTCCCCATTTATTCACCATAAAGTGATGGGACCAGATGCCATGATCTTAGTTTTTTTAATATTGACTTTTAAGTCAGCTTTTTCACTCTCTTCTTTCCCCCTCATCAAGAGGGAAGTATATGGTTGATTAACTATTTGGGCTCAGGAGAATATCACTGAATTTGAATCACTACATACCAAGCCAAATTTAAATAGAATATTTTAGAACACTGTCTTGTATTCTGACTAAATTATTAATTTGTAGTCTAAATTTGAAGAGGAGTGTCTCTAATTATTTAGGCTATTCATGCTAAGTCACTTTAACCATATCCAACTCTTCATGACCCCATGGAGTATAGCCACCAGGCTTCTCTGTCCATGGGATTCTCCAGGTAAGAATATTGGAGTGGGTTGCTATTTCCTTCTCCAGGGCATCTTCCCAACACAGGGCTCAAACCTGTCTCAATGAAGACATTTAAAATTCCATATAAATAGAGGAAATTCTAAAGATTTAATTGAAGTATCTGTTGTAAATCAAGGATCTTCCCTGGTGGCTCAGTTGGTAAAGAATCTGCCTGCAATGCAGGAGACCCGAGTTAATATACCTGAGTCAGGAAGATCCCCTGGAGAAGGAAATGGCAACCCACTCCAGTAATCTAGCCTGGGAAATCCCACGGACAGAGGAGAATTGCGGGCTACAGTCCATAGGGTCACAAAGAGTCGAACATGACTTAACAACTAAATCTGCCTGTATTGTAAATTGTGCATGCTAAGTTGCTTCAGTTGTGTCCAACTCTTTGAAACCATATGGACTGTAGCCCCACCAGGCTCCTCTGTTCTTGGGATTCTCCAGGCAAGAATACTGGAGTGGGTTGCCATTTCCTTCTCCAGGGGATCTTCCTGACCCAAGGATTGAACCGAGTTGCTTATGTCTCCCGCATTGGCAGGCAGGTTCTTTACCACTAGCGCCACCTGGGAAATAAAAGGGGAAAACATACTAACAATGATAAGTAGCAACACAGTTGTGTTAAACCTCTGATAAGAAGGCAGTGATTCTAACTTTTATTATGTATATTAGCATACTTCAGTTCAGTTCAGTTCAGTCGCTCAGTTGTGTCCGACTCTTTGCGACTCCATGAACCACAGCACGCCAGGCCTCCCTGTTCATCACCAACTCCCAGAGTTTACCCAAACTCATGTTCATTGAGTCAGTGATGCCATCAAACCATCTCATCCTCTGTTGTCCCCTTCACCTCCTGCCTTCAATCTTTCCCAATATCAAGGTCTTTTCCAATGAGTCAGCTCTTCACATCAGGTGGCCAAAATATTGGAGTTTCAGCTTCAACATCAGTCCTTCCAATGAACACCCAGGACTGATTTCCTTTAGGATGGACTGGTTGAATCTTCTTGCAGTCCAAGGAACTCTCAGGAGTCTTCTCCAACAACACAGTTCAAAGCATCAATTCTTTGGTGCTCATCTTTATTTATAGTCCAACTCTCACATCCATACATGACCACTGGAAAAACCATAGCCTTGACTAGATGGACCTTAATAGACAAAGTAATATCTCTGCTTTTTAATATGCTGTCTAGGTTAGTCATAACTTTCCTTCCAAGGAGTAAATGTCTTTTAATTTCATGGCTGCAGTCACCATCTGCAGTGATTTTGGAGCCCCCCAAAATAAAGTCAGCCACTGTTTCTCCTGTTTCCCCATCTATTTGCCATGAAGTGATGGGACTGGATGCCATGATCTTAGTTAGTCTACTAGGGTGGCAATAAAAAATACACAGACTGGGTGGCTTAAGCAATGGAAATTTATTTCTTACAGTTCTGGAGGCTGGAAGTCCCAGATCAAGTAGTTGTCAGGTTTGGTTTCTAGGAGGCCTCTCCCCTTGCTTATGGATGGCCAACTGCCTTGTCACTGCATCCTCACATGGCCTTTTCTCTGTGGGACCACTCTTCATCTTTTTATAAAGACACCAGTACTATTGGATTAGGGCCACACCCTTGTGATCTATTTAACCTTAATTATCTTTTTAAAGACCCTGCCTCCAATTACAGTCACATTTAGGTTTAAGGCTGCAACATACAATTTGAAGAGGACACATTATGTGAAATAAACCAATAACATTATGTTAAAAGTTTACTAGAGAGAAATGAGTTAACAGAATCTCTTAGGTAGGCATTCTCTCTGTTGGATTGCTGGACTTCTGTCCTCTTAGAAACTGTTGATTCTCTTCTCAATGCAATGTTAGAAGGTAGGAACTTTATGAGCGTATCTGGACTAACCCATCTCATGACAGAAGAAGGGAGATGGAAGTAGATTAAGGCCATCACAGAAACAGTGACATCTTCTTGGCAGGTCATTGGATAGGTAAGATTCCCTGAGGTGACATTCTCTATAGCCTATCCCCTTCTACTTTAGCCTCTTTGTCTAAATGCCCCCAAAGCTGCAGCCACCATTTTCTGAACATGCCACATCCTTTTGTAAGTCTGGGCCTCTGAACAAATGAAGAATTCTACCTATAAAGATATCCATCTGCTTCTTCACCTGACAAAGATATACCCCTACTCCCAGATCTGGCTCAACTGTTACCTCTGCCTGGCTTTTACTTGCCCATTCCTACCCTTCACACAATGTTTCATTTCCCATCCTCCCCCACCATCATTTTACTCAGTACGCTCATCTACTTGTTGCCATGGCTCTTTCCTCCCCTATACTGCAATCCCTTGAGAAAAGGGACAATGTTTTGTTCTTCTTTATACCCATAGTTCTTGGTGTAGTTCTTGACACATGATAAAGGCTTAGTGACTATTTGAGTGATAAATTATTTACTGAGCCCCTATCATGTTCAAGATACTGCCTAGGTGCTGGGAATACATAATGGCCAAGCAGACAGAGAGACACCATCCCTGTATGGAGCTTAGAGTCTGGAGACAGAGATAGAGAAAATATAAGCCAGCAAATCTAAGAATTCTGAATTGAGATATGTGCTGTAAAGGAAATCAACACTGTTCTGCAATGGAGAAAAACAGAGTGAATCTACTTTCGATAAGGTGGACAGAGAAGCCTCCCTGAGAAGTAACATGTCAGCTGAGAGGTAAAGAATGAGAAGTCGTTAGCAAGAGAATGTTCTAGAGAAAGGGAACAGTATGTGCAAAGGTCCTTAGAGAGGAAAGAGCTATTTAAAGAACTGGAAGAGGGAAAGCATAACAGGAGGCATAGTGATCAAGAAAGAGAGAAGTAGGGAATGAGGTGTAAGTTAGGCAGGAAGCAAATCTAATGAGCTATGTTCTAAGTTTGTGTTTTAGATCTAAATGCAGTATGAAACTAACTTATGTTTTATAGGGACCACTCTGACACTGTAATGGAAGAGATGGGAGAGGCAGGAATGGGCAAGGGCAGATACACATTAGAAGATAATTGCTATACTACAGGGGAGAGTTGATAGAGGCTTGGACCAGGCTGGCAGCAGTGCAGACTGGGAAGACAGACTGGAGAGACATTTTGAAAGAAGAATCAACAGAATTTAGGGAGTAACTGGTTGTAGGAAATGACAAAGAGGACTCATGGATGATTCTCAGGTTTCTGACCTAAGCAACAGATGGTGCCATTTATTTAAAGGGAGGATACTAAGAACAGAAAGTTTGGAGGCATGCAGTAAGGATGAGAATGGAGAGTATTTTCAACAGCTATGCCTAAAGTAAATTCAGTTAGCAGTGGTTGATTGTATATATAAGTATGGCACTCAGAGGAGAGAATAGGGAGCCGTTACTACATAGGTAGCATTGAAAAGAGTTTAAATAAAGAGGTCCAGAATTAAGCCCTGAAACAACAAAAACCAGTGATCCCAGATGTGAATCAAAAAGATCAATGAACTATCTATAAAATGGATTTGCGGCTGGTGGAGAGGGAGGGAGAGTATTTGAGAATCCATCACTTTAGGTCAGCTGAGGTCTTATGCAGGCCTCGATTAGGATAAGAGCTGATCCTTTTTCTCTTCTCATCATACACAATCTCCCATGGCATTCTCATTTCATCTCCTAGTGTCAGCCTTTGCCTCTGGGTTTATATTTCAGTCCTAATATTTCCACTTGCTTGCTGAAACATTTCATTTTGGGACTCATGCTGCTGCTGCTGCTAAGTCGCTTCAGTCGTGTCCGACTCTGTGTGACCCCATAGATGGTACCGCAAAGCAGAAGACTGTGTTTTCGCTCGTTTGTTCCCTTTATCTATGCGGCTCATTTTATATTCCCATTGATGACACTGGCCAGGGAGTGAGAGGTAGATCTGTCAGTGAGTCTGTTCCTTCTTGTTCCTTTTCATTTTTCTTAATGAATAAGTTATCAAATCTTGTTAATTACACATCAGTAATATTATTTAATATACTATAGTCTGTGTTTCTATTTGTAAAATATAGTCACTTTTAAAGTATCTACAATTGTCATTGTTATTCAGTCACTCAGTCATGTCCAGCTCTGCGACCGAATGGACTGCAGCATGCCAGACTTCCTTGTTCTTCAGTATTTCCTGGAGTTGGCTCAAACTCATGTCCATTGAATGGATAAGGCCATCCAGCCATCTCATTCTCTGTTGCCTCCCTCTCCTGCCCTCAATCTTTCCCAACATCAGGGTCTTTTCCAATGAGTTGGCTCTTCCCATCAGGTGGCCAAAGTGTTCAAGCTTTAGCATCAGTCCTTTCAATGAATATTCAGGGTTGATTTCCTTTAGGATTGACTGTTTTTTTTCTCCTTGCTGTCCCAAGTACTCTCAAGAGTCTTCTCCAGCACCACAGTTTGAAAGCATCATCACCTTCTTTATGGTCCTAATCTCACGTCCATACATGACTGCTGGAAAAAGCATAGCTCTGACTAGACGGACTTCTGTTGGCAATGTCTCTACTTTTTAACTACTACTACTTTAACTACTACTTTTTAGCTCTCTAGGTTTGTCCTGGCTTTTCTTCCAAGGAGTAAGCATCTTTTAATTTCATGGCTGCAGTCACTATCTGCAGTGATTTTGGTGCCCAAGAAAAGAAAGTCTGTCACTGTCTCCACTGTTTCCCCATCTATTTACCATAAAGGGATAGGATTGGGTGCCATGATCTTAGTTTTTTGAATGTTGAGTTTTACGCCAGCTTTTTTACTCTCCTCTTTGACCTTCATCAAGAGGCTATTTAGTTCCTCTTCACTTTCTGCCATAAGAGTGGTGTCCTCTGTGTATCTGAGGTTATTGGTATTTCTCCCAGAAATCTGGATTCCAGCTTGTGCTTCATCCAGCCCAGCATTTCGCGTGATGTACTCTGCATATAAGTTAAATAAGCAGGGTGAGACTATACAACCTTGATGTACTCCTTTCCCAATTTTAAGCCAGTTCATTGTTTCATGTCCGGTTCTATATTGCTTCAATAAATGAAATTATTTCAATTTTTTTAAGAACTATAATTTCTCCAGATCTTTCTCCTAAAAATTTATCTGTAGAGTAAAATACAGTATGAGAAAAAATTAAGGCACTTCGCAGATAGATTTAGACTGGCACAGTCATTCAACCTTAGCCGAAGAAACAACTTTGGTTTTATTTTTATCATCACATTTTGAAATGAATCACTGAAAACAGGGATAGAAATACAGATGGATAGGAAAAGCTGGGCCATCTATTTCGTCTCTTTTTTAGCACAGGGAAGTTTCCTATGTCAAATGCCTCTGAGATATTGTGCAATAAAAGCCTTAGATCACAGCATTTCAATCATTTTTGTAAGGTGACTAATTGTTTCTCCAGTTGCTCTCAGCATTGTTCTCTGAATTCCTTTCCAGGAATCCATGTCACACAAGAGGTGTTACCCTTGTGCACAGAAATGGCCAAGGATCTCAAAGGGCTGAGCTTCAATTATTTGTCCATGGTAGTGATGAGTCTATATGAAGTTGGCCGCCCTCTTTACATTGCTTTTTGTGACACACATTTGTGAGATCTTTACCAAAAACAAGCAGTGGTCTAGTTTGCAACCTTCAGTTCAGTTCAGTCGCTCACTCGTGTCCGACTCTTTGCGACCCCATGAATCGCAGCACACCAGGCCTCCCTGTCCATCACTAACTCCCAGAGTTCACTCAGACTCACATCCATTGAGTCAGTGATGCCATCCAGCCATCTCATCCTCTGTTGTCCCCTTCTCCTCCTGCCCCCAATTCCTCCCACCATCAGAGTCTTTTCCAATGAGCCAACTCTTTGCATGAGGTGGCCAAAGTACTGGAGTTTCAGCTTTAGCATCCTTCCTTCCAAAGAAATCCCAGGGCTCATCTCCTTGCAGTCCAAGGGACTCTCAAGAGTCTTCTCCAACACCACAGTTCAAAAGCATCAATTCTTCGGCACTCAGCCTTCTTCACAGTCCAACTCTCACATCCATACATGACTACTGGAAAAACCATAGCCTTGACTAGAAGGACCTTAGTCAGCAAAGTAATGTCTCTGCTTTTGAATATACTATCTAGGTTGGTCATAACTTTTCTTCCAAGGAGTAAGCGTCTTTTAATTTCATGGCTGCAATCACCATCTGCAGTGATTTTGGAGCCACCACAAATAAAGTCTGACACTGTTTCCCCTGTTTCCCCATCTATTTTCCATGAAGTGATGGGACTGGATGCCGTGATCTTCATTTTCTGAATGTTGAGCTTTAAGCCAACTTTTTCACTCTCCTCTTTCACTTTTATTAAGAGGCTTTTTAGTTCCTCTTCACTTTCTGCCATCAGAGTGGTGTCATCTGCATATCTGAGGTTATTGATATTTCTCCCAGCAATCTTGATTCCAGCTTGTGTTTCTTCCAGCCCAGCATTTCTCATGATGTACCCTGCATTTAAGTTAAATAAGCAGGGTGATGATATACAGCCTTGACGCACTCCTTCTCCTATTGAAACCAGTTTGTTGTTTCATGTCCAGTTCTAACTGTTGCTTCCTGGCCTGCATACAGATTTCTCAAGAGGCAGGTCAGGTGGTCTGGCATTCCCATCTCTTTCAGAATTGTCCACAGTTTATTGTGATCCACACAGTCAAAGGCTTTGGCATAGTCAATAAAGCAAAAATAGATGTTTTTCTGGAACTCTCTTGCTTTTTCCATGATCCAGCAGATGTTGGCAATTTGCTCTCTGGTTCCTCTGCCTTTTCTAAAACCAGCTTGAACATCAGGAAGTTCATGGTTCATGTATTGCTGCAGCCTGGCTTGGAGAATTTTGAGCATTACTTTACTAGCATGTGAGATGAGTGCAACTGTGCGGTAGTTTCAGCATTCTTGGTTAAAAACTAACAGGGACCTGGGATCAGACATGACACTTTGGCATCTAGTGGTGCAGATTCATTATTTTAATGGGATTTCCAAAAGAATAATTTGTGTGGGGTGTTTCTTCATTATTCCCATAGTGTTGAGAAGGGGGAGAATGGGGATAGCATTTGGAAAGAATTTTGTTTTTAAGTTCTCTTTTAAAAATTATTTTATCACTACTTTTTATTGAAGTATAGTTGATTTACAGTGTTGTGCCAATTTCTGCAGTACAGCAAAGTGACTCGGTTATTTACTTATATGCATTCTTTTTTAATATTCTTTTCCATTATGGTTTATCACAGGATATTGAATACAGGTCTCTGTGCTAAACACTAAGACCTTGTTGTTTATCCATCTTACATGTAATATTTTGCATCTGCCAACCCCAAACTCCTAGTCCATCCCTCTCCTCCCCCCTCCTCCTTGGCCAGCACAAGTCTGTTATATGTGTCTATGAATCTGCTTCTGTTTTGTAGGGAGGTTCATTTGTTCATATTTTAGTGATATCATATGGTATTTGTCTTTTACTTTATAACTTTACTTAGTTTGATAATCTCAGGTTGTATTAAGTTCTTTGACTACTGTTCAGTATCTCTCAATGATCTCATATTTAGTTGCTTGGGAATATTGTATACTTTATTGAAAGATATAGAACCAATACATTTCTATTGTCTAATGTTCTTTTCTAGTCATCGACTCTCTATATTCAGTTTCATTTTCTTCCCCCCAACCATTAAAGAATATTCTTAGGTCTCTAGGTATTTGTTCAAATTCTGTGATACCTGCAAACCTCTGACTTGGCACTCTTCTGTGTTGTCATTAATATGCTCCATGCCTTCTCTTTCTCCATCTATTAATAAATAGGCTAACACTAGATTTAGTATTTCCTTTGTGCTTTCCACCAGCCACACTCTTTCTTCCCAAACTGAAAATACTCCATGTAACATTATCCTTAGTTTATAGCGTTTGATGTAATTCTTAATCCTTATGCAAGTCAATTAGTTTGGACGAAATAAGGTTACATGAACCAATACATAGATTGTGGAAACTTCAGTTACATGAATATAGTCATTTTAGTATTTTTAAAGTTTTTCCTCAATATCTAGAGCATTCATAATTAGCTCCTGTGGAAAAGAACAAAATACAAATTCTAGAATGATTTGAGATCTTCCATTTCATAAGCTACCCATTTCCTTTACAGAGTCCTGATTCGCCCTTTTAAGCAACTGGTATTTTATGACACTCTTTTTTTTTTTTCCACGATTGTATCTATAAAACCAGAGAGTGAAAAAAAAAAAAAAAAAAAAAACCAGAGAGTGTCCAAGAGGCCTCGGTTGGCCATGGACATGAAGAGTAGAAGGTCATCTCTGACTCCGCTTTTCCTATATGTTGTGGAAATCTGGCAACTACCCAGCAACTGACTCAGACTTGGTCTTTCTGTAGGAGAATATATAATTAAATAATAAGGAAGTAGAAATTTTAAGGCTGTTGAGAAATGTTAACGGGCATGTGGGATTTAGTGAAGCACACAAAAAGACCTTAAGAGCTCCTTTGGTCCACAGTGTACATGTACTCAGCACTGGCCTTTTTCCTTCACCACAGGCAAGCATGCCACTGGGAAGACTTCATTCCCTGTTTTATCTGGTGTTCTGGGGAACTCTAAAGCCACAGGGATCACAACAGCTGCAATAAATAAAGCATCTCTTCAATACATTTCCTTGCCAAATATTATTCAGCATTCTTTTGGCCTTGGTTTGATAGAAAACAGCATGGTGAACTTACTACCTCTCCTTTTAGTACAGTGAGCCCCAAGTATCTATGAAAAAGTTAACAATTCAAGCCTGCATGCAAGCAAAATCACTGTTCTTTCTATTTTAAAATTATTAAGACAAAATACAGAGAACCAAAAAAAGTAATGTAGGAAGTTTTATCCCCATTGAAGAGGTATTGAATTAGTACTAGGCTTTTTTATTCTCCTCAGGGTGAAGATAATACGAAGCATCCAGAGTATGTGTCCATGCAAACGTATGGGTTGGAAGGGGACTCTTTAAAAAAAAAATAAATGTTACATATGTGGCAGTACAAGGAAGAATATTATTAAGGAATTTCACAGAATTGTTATATAAAGTCTCATGATACAGTATTATGATCTCAGGGATATATTGTGATATTTACTGAGTCTTCTGAGAGTTCATTTATTCAGGTTATATTTTAAGGAGGAACTTATAAGATTCAGATCTAAAATATAATTCTGTAATATGCCCAGCTGATCCCATTAAATCCAAGCTGAAAAGGAGCAGTATAATGATGTGAACAATTCCCATTCTCTGTGTTGTTACACCTCACTTGAAATGCATTCCTTCCAGATTAAAACAGCCATTCCTCTTTGTTTCTCTCTCCAGGCTGAGGTTCAACTATGCTACCTGGAAGCACAAAGAGATGCTGTTGAGCAGATGTCCCTCAAGCTGTACAGCGAGCAGTATACCAGCAGCAGCAAACGGAAAGAAGAGTTTGCTGATATGTCAAAAGTTCATTCAGGAGGAGGCAATGGGTAGGGAACTATTCTTTTTGTTGTTTTATTCTCATTAATCTCTACTTTTTTCAATGATGTTCCTCTGGTCGGTGTTAGGTGGGCATTTCCTCCCAAGCTAGCAAGAGAAGTGCAGTAGACAAGGTATTTATGTTCTTTCCCATTCATGCCAGAATTGAAGACTATGGATTTTATCAGTCTGTCATCTCACCCAGGACTTCCTAACTTTGGTATTATTTGTTCGAAACAGTCTTGTGATTTTCTGAGCATTTCTGTCACTACATTGTGCCTATAATTTTCTCAGTGTATTTCCCTCTCTTTAAACCTCATAGTTTAAAGTCTATCTAAGCAAATTTTAAACACCAGAACCTCAATGGAAACTGGTAGAACATAATTTTTTGAAAATATAGATATTTAATAATTGTTTAGGGACTATGGACTAACTGGTTAGCATCACATGAAGTCAAATGGAATGGTGGACTAGAGCTTATTGTCTGTGTTACATGAAACAACCCAGCAACTTCAATGACCCACCAACAGTTTCATTCAGCCTGAGATCTATGGCTGTATTTATATTATACTAACTACCCATGCTACTGAATAGTGAAGTTATGCATTCAAATGTTTCCAAATTACTTCAAAATTATGCAAACATTCTCACTGTGTATGTATGTGTGTGTATGTATATATATATATGATACATATATGAGACTTATAAAATACTATTATTTAAAAAATTCTTTTCTGGTTCAATTTTAATATTTAGTAGGTGATTATTAAAGACTAAAAGAGTATAATGAAATTTAATCATTTCATAATTTTAATGACTAGATAATAATTATACTCATTAAAATGAAAAAAGTAACCTATTTTGCTTTTATGCTTGAGCCAGACAACAAGGGAGAGAAACTGTCCCCCCAAGTTCCATAACATGTTAACAGCGTAGTATAAACCTATGGGGAGTGACTCTAGCCAAAATATTCCTTCACAAGGCAAGAGAAAAGAAGTCTTTCCATGCACTTGCTTTCTATTTTCTCTTACGTGCTTATAGTTCTGATGTGACTTAAAATTCTTATTCAGATTTTGAAGATAAATTAACAACACAGGTTACAAATTCTGTCTTGTGATATAACCCAAGGTCTAAGAATGCAAGAAAAGAATTCGAGTTGTAATTCTTTTTAGAAAATGGGCAAGGGCTTTTTAACTTTTAAAATTTACCTATCTCTACAGTTTGTTGCTCTTTTAAGATATTTTTAATATATAGACATGTGAGCATGTATTTGATTCATCTTCTATGATTCAGAAGACATTTATTCACAAGAGGAAAAGCATGACAACAAATTAGAAAGAAAAGGTTAAATATTCGAGCGTGAACAATAAGCTATTTTGAGGCCTTAACGTGCTTTAATTTCTCTAAATGCCTAAATAGTCCCTGGTGTACCCACCACCACAAACTTTAGGTCACATTTTCATGTTTTCTAAAAGCCCTAGGGATTGAGCTGGTGCCACGTGCTTCTGACCTCAGATTCCAAGGGCCCAACCTGAGTATTTACTCTGGGCTCCACAAATCATAAATCTGCCCTGGGAATGGCTTAGTTAACAACAAGCATTGTTCTGTGAAGTGGGAGTAGGTGAACTTGCCTGATATCCTTTGTTTATGCTCCTTAGGGTGCTGAAGGCTGTGCATTGTCAGGAAATTTAAGAGTGTGCTGAAGAAAAGGCAGCTATTTAATACTAAGGACAAAAACCATATACTCCTTTCTATTTTCTGTTTACATACAGAAAACCATTGTTTGAGAAATGTATGTGGGTGAGGTTATCTGGGGTGTCCTGCTCCTGAGACCCTTTGCTCCCACAGTTGAATCTGTAATTCTGAAACCTTAAGAACACAGCCTTCTAAAATTATCTGCTCCAATGATACATAAACTTCATTAACAGTTCCTTTTGTTACACAGAATGAGCATTGTTTCTGATAAGATATTGTGGGAATAATATGGGCCTTCTAGGGTCTTCATTCCATATGCAGATAGATATCCAATCCACTGAAGAGAACATTAAGTTGGTGATGCAATCCATATGTTTTTATTTCCTCCTCCAGCCTATGTCCATGCAAAGGAGCATATGTAGTTGAAAAATGTATAAGGTTACTCCAGGGAAGACTCAGCTGCTAGATTGAATGGAGATCTTAAATGTCCATTTTTGTGTAACCAAAATATTGTTTAGAAATGAATTTATAACCTCTGTGGCTTGATGAAAAGGTGCATATCAAGGTGATTTAACACAGCTTGTGTACAACCATGAAATGTGTGTTTGACAGTCATGAGTATGTGTGGGGGGAAGATTTCCCTGACAGGATGTTGACGCTGTGTGAGCTGTAGTAACAGAGTGTGTCCCTCTGTGGGAGACACTGGGCCCTGGTTCCTAAGTAGCAAAGTAGGGAACCGTTGCTTCCTGGAGGGACCTACAGTGCTTGAGTCACTGGTGATTCTCAAACGGAGCAGGTTGGTGCTTTTGACTTCTGTTGATTTAAATGAAAGTTTGTAAATTGTCTTGTTTCTTTCATCCAATAAATATTCACTGAAGGCATACTATGTGCATGGCACAATTTTCTGAGTAGATTTCATCAAGAACACTCTTTTGTAAATTTTGTAAAGTATAACCATCTATCTTTCTGACACCTCTTTCTATTAAGGGGTTGTCTGACTTCATTTTTATAATGAATTTCAAAATCTTGTTTATTTTAGTAAGTAGTATCCTACTTCCCGTCAAGACTTAGAGTAGATTACAAAGCATGTCTTTTGTTTAGCTTATAAGTAATAGAATTGAGAGGCAAAAAGGCTGGTGACTGGCTTGTCCAGGACCTCACCTCAGAGCCCTGAGTCATGATGCAGAGAACAATCCATGAAGTCACACTTTGCCCTCTCTCTGAAAATTTAGCTCAGACCCTTGATAAACTCTTTTCCCCCTAAATCACATGTTATGCATGTTCCATATGGTATATGAAATTTGAATTATGGTATTGTCCTACTATAGAGAAACAGAAGAGTCTTAAGGCAATTTCATTTAAGCCACAAGAAGTTTGGACAAAAACACTGCAAAGCAGGCTTAAATGAAAAATTAAATTCATTATTTTGACAAATATTATTAAATACCTCCTTTATGAAGTACAGAGTTTAAAAGGCAAAAATGAAATGGCCCCTGCCCCTGAGAAGCTCACCGTTTATTTAGTAAGAGGAAGCAGATCTAGAAACAGCATAGAATGAAGGATCAAAGTGATGAGTTAGGAATCTGCTTGGAGTAGGGAGCAGGGCTCATGGAAGGTGGTGCTCAGTTCTGATGGTGGTGGGGAGAATTGGAGCAGGTCAGAAGTGATAGAGAGAGACGGGACTCTGGAGGTGATTTTCGGAAGAGGGCTAGGTCAGGGGAAGAATTTTCCAATTTAATCTGAACAAACATGTATTGAGCACTTACAAAGACAGACAGACAGTAGTCCCTACCTTCATGAAATTTACAGTCTATCAAGAGAGCAGCATTAAATCAGTATTTCTCTGTATCACTAAGAAGAAGGGGAGGCAGAGGGTTCCAGGGAAGCTTAGAGCAAACAACGTGTGGACTCCATGAGGCAGGGCCATGTCTGTCACATTCACCACACTAGGCGCTGCATCCTGGAGTGTGCTCGGTGCCCAGTGAATGCTGGTGCATAAATGAAAAGCTAAAATGAATCTAGGGCTCAGAGGGTGCCGCAGCCAGCACAAGCAAGAGTTGCACCTGCACAGGGAGAGAACGGAGCGTCCCCGCTAAGAAAAATGAGAGAGAGACAAAAGATGGGGTTGAGAGGATCAGACCACAAATGGCTGATGCCTTTCTTTATTAGGCTATAGTATTTATAGGATAATGTACGTGACTTAAGACATGTACAGGATTATTTTTTAACTTCAGGATACAATCACTAGACCCCTAGACCCTTACCATTGTGTACAGAGTATAATAAGTAATCTATCTTCTATGACATGTTGCAGGACACCCTGACCTTAAGGGCTGTAAAAACTCTTCAAGGGTGGCGGGACAGGGAGCTTAGGAACAATGCCTAAGGCTCTGCATACCTGCCGAGCAGCTCCCAAGACTTAACCCTTCACGGGCAGTCCCCCGCAAGAGGGAACAAGGGTGTGAAATCATTATGCTGCTTGCCGTTCCATATGACAGGAGAGCAAGGTAGAAAGTCAGAGGGAGTAATCCAAAATAAGGCTTAGGAAGAAAGTGAAGTTGAGATCCTGGAGTTAATCACTGAGTTCATGGTCCTTAACTAGGACACATCAAGATTTCCTAGGGAACTTTTAAGTTGAAAATTGCCTGCCCATATCACCTCCCTCAAAATTCTGATTCAGGAGTCAGGAGTGGACCAAAATATATTATACTTGATGCCCACTGCCAGTTGAGATCATTGCTCCAGTGGTTTTCCAAGAATGATCTCTAGACCAGCAGCATTAGTATCTCCTGGGAATCTGTTAGAAATTTCAAATCCTGGGTCCCTTTCCAGACGTACTAAATTGGAGAATCTGAAGGTGGAGACCAATAATAGATTAGAAATTAATGGGAGATGTGGAGACTTGATTGGAGGCTAAAGCCAGAAAGAGTCGATAAACCTTGGATAAGGCAAGTAAGAGAGAGAAAAGGGCCATTCTAATGTGGGGAGAGAAAGAAAATAAGGAGACTTAGAGTCAGGTGATGTTTGTGTCATTGAGCGTTCCATGACTCTTGAGCAGGCTCTACTAGGCACTGGGGTTGTAGAGGCAGTGGGACACAAAGAGTGAGGCTGGCCCGGGGTCAGAGGCGACAGCCAGTGTTTCCCACAGCAGAGACAATGCATGCAGACAGCTGGGACCAGTCAGGGATTCCAGCAAGCATAGGCTGGCAATTTTAAGACTATTCTGGCAGCACTCTGGAGAATGGACTGGCATGGGCAACGCTAGACAGTGCTTGGTTAAGAAGCTATTCCAGTCATCCAAGTGAGAAATTGTTCTGGCCTGAAGACAGCAGGAATGAAAATGGAAGGAAGTTGAAGACAGAACCTGGTCCCTGAGCGGATGAGGGACATTAAGGGAGGTGGGGTTTAAGACAGACCGCTGTGTTTCAGGCTTTTGCACAAAAGGACATGGTATTCAATGCAGGGGAGGAGCAGGGGGCCTGAGAGGAACTGACTGTTTGGGACAAAGTTCTTTTTTATGGTCTGCAAAACATCTAAGGAAAAATGCCCAGGAAGCAGATCTGAAGCTCAGGGATGTCTTGGGCTCCTCAGCCATCAACAAGGACAGTATGATGACTATGAGGCAGCAGGGGCTGAGGGAGGTGGCAGCTTACCTTGCGGTAGCATGTCCCCACAAAACCTACCTCAGGGAGACATAGCAATCTCTTTAAGAATGCTCATTTTAAAAGATATGGCTAATAGGAACATTTTTATTTCAGCTAGAATCTTTCAGGCTGTATCATACAAGTCTTTTAAAATAAAATTTGTGTGTGTGCCAAGTCACTTCAGTCATGTTTTGACTCTGTGCGACCCTATGGACTGCCAGGCTCTACTGCAGCCTGCCAGGCTCTACTGCACATGGGATTCTCCAGGCAAGAATACTAGAGTGGGTTGTTTGCCCTTCTCCAGGGGAACTTCCCACCCCAGGGGTCAAACTCACATCTCTTAGGTCTACCTGCATTGGCAGGTGAGTTCTTTACCACTGGTGCCCTCTGGGAAACCCAAAATAAAACCATAGCATTGAAAATTCCAAGGTGATATCTTGATTAGCAGGAATTGAGAACTACTGTTGATTATTATTTTCTGTCTTCAAGCTGCTGGTAGAACCTTCTGATTCCAGGTATTAGAATGTATTAGGTCTGCTCAGATTGCTTCTAACTACATAAAAAAAATTTTTTTAGGGATGTATATTTTCTATAGTCTAAATTCTTGAAGGAGGAGAGAGAACATACAGGATTAAAAATTAAAGATCAGAATTCAAGTTGTTATATACTTTGGCCACCTGATGCGAGAGCATACTCATTGAAAAGACCCTGATGCTGGGAAAGACTGAAGGCAGGAGGAGAAGGGGATGAAAGAGGACAAGATGGTTGGCTGACATCACTGACTCAATGGACATGAGTTTGAGCAAACTCTGGGAGATGGTGAAGGACAAGGAAACCTGGCATGCTATAGTCCATGGGGTCACAAAGAGTCAGATGGACACAACTGAGCGACTAAACAACAACATCATGTAGGGATATGTGTGTGCACATGTGTGTGCGTGTGTGTGCACACATATTAAGGGTTACTATAAATAACACTATGGAGTAGAAGAGTAGGGAGATGTTTCCTGACTCTGATTCCGGCGATCCAGAGGGAATTTCAAAGAGCCTTCTGTTCTTATGTAAAGTTCTAGAAGATACTTTAGTCTCAGTCATATGCCAGCCTCTGGCTGAGGGGGAATTTGGGCAATGTCCACAGATTTGTTCTCTATAAGAATGTAGAAGTATTCGTCCCACATCATGTAACATTTTAAAGTAAATTTTACCTTCAAATACAAACAGTATACACAGGTTATTTCCAAGCACAACAAGTTGAACTAAATGAACTTTAACTAGACGAAAGTTTAAAAGTTTGGCAGTAAAAATAAATCCATTTTCCTTTAGGAAATGAAGTATTCCTGAATCATTGTGATAATGTACACACACACACACACACACACACACACATATACATATAAAACACTCCCAAAGAGGAATAGTATTGACAGATGAAAGCAAATATATCACTATTTAAAACATTATTTGATTAAAGATCAAATAAGCAATAAGATATACTGAATGACTTCAAATACCTGAGAAGGGGTGTAATCACCTCTGGGTTTCATTGCAATAGGATGATCTTTCTGGGTTTCTGTTGAGCCAAAGGCCAAAAATATCCTTGTGCAGCTGGGTGAACATTCCTGCTCACTTATATTCTCTTTCTTTCAATGAACATTTTGAATTTCTGCTCAATGGTTGTTTTTGGAACATTGTTGCATATTAATAAAATGTTTTCTTTTTGGTACACGCCAGTCATAAACTGTGTGCTGATGTTGGGAATACTCTCCCAGATAAATCACTAGATGATCCAAGGCGACCTTATTTCTACCCTGCATTTCTACCTACTTCCCCTGATTTTTACCCTGTCTCAAACTAATGAACAGCTGATCAGTGTTCAGTTCAGGTTCTTTTTGCTCCTTCTGTTGTGTTCTGATGTTGTCACATAGTAAGATCGCAATGCATCCTGTAGCCAAAGGAGCAAAAAGTGCCTGACTACCTTCTGAAAAACTGATATTCTGGGCACTATGATTATTAAAATAAGTCTTCCCGGCTGTAAAAAGAATCTCACCAGTATAAATATTCCTTTGGGATCATAATATCATATGCTTCTAATGTTCAAATACATTAAACTAATTTTAGACCTAGACAGTCTTCCACTTCAGTAATCTAATGCCATCCATACCAAGAGCCAACAAAGGATGAACTAGAGAGGTAGTGGCATAATTACTGGGGAAGTATTATTTCAAAGTTAAGAGTAAAGTCAAACTATTTATTTATTTATATAACTCCTTTCCATCTTAACAATGCTGAAACAATTTCTGTGCTGCTTTGGAAAGTTTATGGGGTCAACTGAAGAAGGAAAGAGGTATGAGAGAGTCTAAGACAAATCTAATCTACCTCATTTTAATGTGCAGAGCTTAACTCTTTTCTTGAAAATGTATTCCTTTATGCATTCCCACATCACTTTCACAAAGGATTTAAGTCAACCTACCAAAAATATTTACAATAAAATAGAATAAATATTTGACTGAAGTCAGTTAGGTAAAAGTAAAATGTGTACCAGAAAACAAAAAAGTGCATCTTCTGTGCATGTCCTCAAGAAGGGCAATGATTTGGCTCTAAGCTTTCCACATCCAAAGGAAAGAGTGAAATCTCATCCATCAGAAAATTCTAGTGTCCTAAGATTAAAAATAATATATATCTGGGGAAACACACTGAGTCCTGGGAGGGATTTCTCCTGTAGTTCTTTCAGAAGACAGGCCTCTGTAATACTCGATCTCTTCCCTGGTGCCTCAGATGGTTAAGAACCTGCCCGCAATGCAGGAGACCTGAGTTTGATCCCTGAGTTGGGAGGATCTCCAGGAGAAAGGAATGACAACCCATTCCAGTATTCTTGCCTGAGAAATCTCATGGACAGAGGAGCCTGGTGGGCTACAGTCCATGGAGTCGCAAAGAGTCGGACATGACTAAGCAGCTAATACTTTCAGAAGAGAAACCAAATTCCCAAGGCAATTTTTTGATGTAGGCTGCAGAAGTGATGTCAAAGCACAGTTCAGTTAAGAGCCAATTTACAGGATAGATCAAATCATATTGGGAGAGATCTCCATAGTAATTCTTCCACAAAGACTTTGTTAGAGATTGGGTGGCAGAGAGTTATTCCTGTGTTATTTACCTCCTGAGCTTCCTGGGTGGCGCATTGGTAAAGTATCCACCTGCCAATGCAGCAGACGCATGAGACAGGAGACATGAGTTTGATTCCTGGGTTGGGAAGATCCCCTGGAGGAGGATGGCAGCCCACTCTAGTATTCTTGCCTGGGAAATAGCATGGACAGAGAAATCTGGTGGACCATAGTCTATGGGGTCTCAAAGAGTCGGCCACGACTGGAGTGACTGAGCACACACATTTTTATCCCCTGCCCTAAGTTTGAGGGGGAATATTCTCTGTGCTATGCTTAGTCACTCAATCATGTCTGACTCTTTGTTACTCCATGGACTATAGCCCACCAGGCTCCTCTGTCCGTGGGGATTCTCTGGGCAAGAATACTGGAGTGGTTTGCCATACCCTCTTCAAATACTCTCTATTGCTTGTTAAATCTTTGAAAACCAGGGAGGTATAGGATAGAGTAGACTTTTTACAAAAGGCTGAACTGCCTAACCCTTAGCAGTGTGCCAGAAGCAAGTCTGGATCCAGACCCTCTAACACATGGACAATGACATAGGAAGGTTTATCTCTCTCTCTTTTTTAAACGACATTATCTCTTACTTTGTCTTCAGATATATGGGTTCTCACATTTGTGTTAGAATCACTGCCATTTCTAAATTCTTTGGAATGTTTTCAAGTTCTTTGGCTAGAACTTAGTCCAGTGTATTATCTGAAAATTTAGAGAGAGTTTTGACTTCCTGACAGCCTAACAGAATCTTCTAGATATATCCAGAAACTTACATTAATACTTCTAATTTTATGGCTAATTTTGGAGGTTAGAAATTTTTTGCTTTATGGATTGTATTTTAATAGCAAGAGTTTATGAACCGTCCATGAGACCATGAGAAAGTGGGGCCTATTGTTAACAGATCTGTAGGATTGGTTTTATTTTTCTTAGACATTTTCACATGTACATGGGTGTATATGAGAATTGAGAAAATTACTACTGGAAAGAACTCCATATTCCTTTTTATTTATTAATGGCAAAGGCAGGCTGCTTTTCTCATGAGGAAGTGGCTCATGAATTTTCATTCAAAATAGTAAATTAGTGTCCACACTTTAATATGTTTAGAGTGGAAAGGGATTCTACATGCAACTGTGCATATCAGATTTCATGTCTGGAAAGCTAAATTTTATTCTTTAATGATAATGTGATTGGACTAGGTGCCACTCTTTTATCTCCCTCCTGTGCTTACATGACACATGGCATAGAGGATGTTGGGAAATTCTAATCAATTATTAGTTTTACTTTAATAATATTAAAGTATATTTTTATGAGATTTTTGCCACCATTACCTTTAGTGTCTTTTTTGAAAACCAGAGGCAAACTTCCTTGAGCAAATAATGTGAACAGTGAACACTTAGTGAATATTTGGGGAAAGAATCAATATGCTAAAGAAGCTAGGAAAATTGGATCACTTAACAGAAATTCCAACATAGACAAGCTGGTATCTCAGGAACTGATCTTGTGTTTTTGGATATGTTAATGTGAAAGTAACTATTAAGTTTACAAAAGATGGATACTTAAATGCTCCAAAATATGTATTACTCAGCCTTAGTAGGAAAGCTTCCAGGCCTTTTTAGTATTCTTTTTTTCAACTATTAGTTGCTCTATTTTGATGATTTCTTCATTTGATGTCTGATTTAATCAAAATTCCTTAGTGGACCAAGCTGGAACCTCATATATTCACACACACCTTCCATTGATTTCACTTGGGTGAAACTTTATCTTTTAAGCAAAGTTTAAGTTGAAATGTTGAGTTAATGATGCTCACTTTAAATACCAAAGGCTGAATGCATTTATGTATTCAAACACTTAGCTGGTCAAACATAAGTCCCACCAGGGTTTAGAGGAAGGATCATTTCTTAAACTGTGCCAGCCTCACAAATGATATATTGCTATCCAATCTGCAAAAATTGATACTAAACAGTCCTGTTAGTATTTTATTTCCATGGTGAAAAAATATGGAATCTTTTTTTTTTAACCTGAAAAAGTTAGAGAAAATGATGGACAAGATATTGGGAAATACTTTTGGCAATTAATCTTAGTAGTTAGCCAAAATTTAGAAAAAAAAAAAACACTAAAGAAAAAAATTGCATGTTTTTTTTTCCCATAACTTGTCTCTGTCTTTATTAGAATTTCAGATGCTGAAATGAACACATAATTCTATATTTATCTAACAAAACCTGACTTTGATTTAGAAGACTTTTTCTCCTCATTACATGATTGTGCTTGTAAAGCTTCAAAACTGGTAATATCATATCTGCAATAGAATGTCCAACTCTTTTATTGTGAAACCTTCAGGAATATGGCAATTTAAAGGAAAAATATCCAAAACAATATCACTTTAGTAATGTGTTTGATTTATAACACTATCTTAGAATAGTGTACAATTCTGCTTTGTAACATTTTCATAGAGTATAATGTATTCATAGAGTACTGAAAAGGTATGCTTTGAGACCTTTTAACATCTAGGAGATTATATATTTGTATCAATCAGTTGGCAGGAACCCAAGTACATTTACAAAGAAAAATTTATAAGGAAAATCCTTCCAAAAGAGCAGTTCCTATACTCATACCCCTTAAAAGGTTCTGAACTATTTGCCACAATTTCAATCATCTCTCTCTCTCTCTCTTTTAAAAAGAGGTCATTTGTCACGAGGACTTCAAGGAAAAGTACCTGGTTCTGAAATCGGCGGATGGAATCAGCATATTCTGCAAAGGGTTACAGAACTAACTAGTTCTGTGCTACCCTTGATAAATTCACTCATCTATGATCTTTTTTGTTTTCCTGTATAGTAGCTGACATTTTCCTTAGAAGATGTCTTTTATAAAATCACCAGTCTACAGCATACCTTTGCAGGCAATATAATCAGAAGAAAGTAAGCTACTTCCTTTACCTCAGAATTTTCCTGCTATAATGAGCACATTAAATTACAGTCATTTCAGAAGATTAAAAAAAAAACAACAAAGAAATTCTAGTAATTTATTTCTGATTTGTTACAAAGTTATATATTTGATTTCACTTAAGTTTGGAAAACTGTCAGGTATTCCCTAAGCTGTGAATTAACACATGCCAAAGAATCTGAAATCAGGCCAAGTGCTTAAAATATGTTTTTGTCTTCAGAATTAAGGTTCCATCCCTGTGTTGGGAAGATCCCTGGAGAAGGGAATGGCAAGCCACTCCAGTATTTTCGCCTGGGAAATTCCATGGACAGAGGAGCGTGGCGGACCATAGCCCACGGCATTGCAAAGAGTCAAACACTACTGAAGCAACTATTAGGATCTGATGAGAATTTGTCATTTGAAAAACACTAGTGCTGATTCTACACTAATGAAACAAAATAAAGAACCAAAGCATTTACCATATCTAACAAACTCAAGCTTATTTAAGTATTCTCAGCTAGGATGAAAACAGACTGGACTGGAGGAATTGTGAATATCTGTGTTAGATTCAGTCAGCACTTGCAGGTCTCCAGTGAAGATTATCTCAGAATGAGCCTGAGGTACATTTAACTGGAAGAAATGGCTTTTGTTCTAAGTCCTTTGATAGGGAGAATAACAGGAGGGAACAGCTCAACGGATGTAAAGACATGGTAAAGAGCTAGTAAAAAAAAATTCCATGATTCTGAACATTTTATCATCCTGTATGTAGTTTTCATCTATTTAAAATCTATCCATAAATTTCCTTTAATTTTCACCATAGAAGTAGGATGTGAAAGGAATGGGAAGGCAGCTCACATTAATTGAGAGGATACTGTATATAATCATTTCAAGTAAGCAAATGTACCATTGTGTACTGAAGGCAAAATCTCACCTTCAGAATGAATGGGGAACCTGTCTATATTGCAATTGGTATTTGAGGATGAAATATTATCTTTATCATGTATTGCTCTTCTGAAGTCATCCTTGCCCTACTAAAAGTTCTTGGTTTCATTATCTATATTCACTCATCATCATTTATCAAGTACTATCCTGGTCATTATGCCAAAGCCTTTGACTGTGTAGATCACAGCAAACTGTGGAAAATTCTTAAAGAGATGGGAATACCAGACCACCTTACCTGCCTCCTGAGAAATCTGTATGCAGGTCAAGAAGCAACAGTTAGAATTGGACATGGAAAAACAGACTGGTTCTAAATTGGGAAAGGAGTACATCAGGGCTGGATACTGTCACCCTGCTTATTTAACTTAGATGCAGAGTACATCATGAGAAATGCCGGGCTGGATGAAGAACAAACTGGAATCAAGATTGCCGGGAGAAATACAAGTAACCTCAGATATGCAGATGATACACCCTTATGCAGAAAGTGAAGAGGAACTGAAGAGCCTCTTGCTAAAAGTGAAAGAGGAGAATGAAAAAGCTGGCCTAAAACTCAGCATTCAAAAAACTAAGATCATGCCATCCATTCCCATCACTTCATGGCAAAAAATGGGGAAACAATGGAAATAGTGACAGGCTTTATTTCCTTGGGCTCCAAAATCACTCCAGATGGTGACTGCAGCCATGAAATTAAAAGATGCTCCTTGGAAGAAAAGCTATGACCAACACAGACAGCATATTAAAAAGCAGAGACATTACTTTGTTGACAAAGGTCCAGAGAGTCAAAGCTATAGTTTTTCCGGTAGTCATGTATGGATGTGAGAGTTGAACTATAAAGAAAGCTGAGTGCTGAAGAACTGATGCTTTTGAACTGTGGTGTTGGAGAAGACTCTTGGGAGTCCCTTCGACTGCAAGGAGATCCAACCAGTCCATCCTAAAGGAAATCAGTCCTGAATATTCATTGGAAGGACTGATGAAGCTGAAACTCCAATACTTTGGCCACCTGATGCGAAGAACTGACTCTTTGGAAAAGACCCTGATGCTAGGAAAAATTGACAGCAGGAGGAGAAGGGGACGACAGAGGATGAGATGGTTGGATGGCATCACCAACTCAATGGACATGAGTTTGAGCAAGTTCTGGGAGTTGGTGATAGACAGGGAAGTCTGCTGTGCTGCAGTCTGTGGGGTCTCAAAGAGTCAGACACAACTGAGCTACTGAACTGAACTGATCTTGGGCATTAGGGATACAAAGATAAATTCACCCCTTGCCCTTAAATTGTTTAGTCATAATCAAAGCTTCTTTTTTAATCATACACATATGGAAAAGAAAACAGCTTTCCTTATTATCACTTGCTGATTGATAATTTATGAGACTTCCTAATTACATACATCATTGGTATAACAATGGAAAAAACCTGGTTTTAAGATCAGAGTTCAGGCTCTTACACACAATACTTGTAGCCTTTCCTAACAAATTAACATTTTCTTTAGGGAACAACATCTTGGAATAAATGCTGTTTTTCAGATTTCCTATTCCTCTCCCTTCTTTTGTGCAAGATGGCATCTGAGCAATATAAGGGGCTTATGTGATCTTGTGATTCTGGGGTACAGTGAGGCCCTCTGGCTTAACGTGGCCCCTGGATGCAGCCTGGTTAGGTTCCATGAAATGGGTCTTGCCCTGCCATTACATTATGAGGTTGTACACGACAGAGGCCTGTGGCTGCGTTGTTATCTCTTGGCTTGGTTCAGGAGGTACTTCCTGCTGACTAAGCTTCATCTCAGTCTTCACTGGCCCAGCCAGCTCTCTGAGGTCTGGCTTCAGAGGCCCCCCTGGCTCTCCTTAGAGGTCATTGTGTCTCTGTTGCCATGGTAATGCCTCCGTCAAGTTCACCTGAACTCCCAGAAACCTCATGGGAGGATGAGAGAACAGTCTCATCATGGGGGAAGGGGAAGAGAACAGAGTAGCAAAGAGAGTCCTGACCACAAGTCTGCAGCATCCCCACCTCAGGTTATTGTGAGGGCATTGTTTAAGGCAATCTCCCAGACTATGTAGCAGGAAAAGCTTCCTGGTGCTTTTGGCTTTCCCTTTAGGTCTTAAGCCAAGAGAGAGAGGGACACACATCTGAGCACCTGCTCCTCTTGCCTTTATTTCATTCTTATTCTCCAAGTCCACTGAGATGGAAGCGAGGAGCCTTTCCCTTCCTTTATCTTTTGCTTTTAATATTCTCTTGGATATTCTCACCTATATGAGTATTAGGATTATACTTTCCTAATTTGGGGGGTGGCATGCCACCTTTCCCCTGTCTTTGTGGTCAAAATGTGAGAGGGTACAAGGAGAGAGAAACAGTAAACATAATTCAGGAGATATTTCTAAGTAATTGTGCCTGCTGTGTGAGCAATTGCTTATTAGTCATTCCTTATCAATCACTCACAGAATGAAATTTTAAAAAGCCTAACGGTTTATTGGTTCCTGTTGCAGTGGTTTTTGCTTGTTCGTTAGTATTTTGAAATGGGATACTATTTCAGATTTCATGTATGCTTGTAAGTAAGTCTTTACTACTCAAAGCGTGATCTAGGAGCAGCAGGGTTGCCAGTTGCCAACACTTACTTCAAAGAGTCTCAGACCCAACCCTAAAAGTACTGAGTCAATATCTGCATTTCAACAAGACTCTCAGCAACGCCATATGCACAGTAAAGTTTGAAAGCACAGCTCTAGACCACCTTAGCCTTACTGAAGGTTTGTTTATATCAATTATATCCATCATTGACATTCACTAAACATTTATTAATTCATTCTACGTGTTAGCCAATGATAAGCCTTGGCCTGGGTGCTTATGGTTCTAATCAAAAAACTTTATAATTATGGCAAAGTAATTAAAATAGACGATTCTAGGTCTAGACTCCATCACTAGATATACCTTAATTTTTTGACAGATCTATTAAGATTAAATTGTAAGTTATGAAAAGCAGATGTTCACTTTTTTGGAAAGCAGTCATTTCATGTATAAAGACAGGGACAAGGCGGTAATAAGACGCCCACGTGATAAGTTCAGATTCATGCCTGAGGCTGCTGCTCCATTAGTACTGATAGGGTTTTGCTCAGAGTTTGACAAGACTTGCAGATTTCTTTTAGAGGGATGATTTTGGGGAGAAGGACAAAGTCATAGTTTTTTTTTTTTTCATTCTGCACTTTCATTTTCTGATCACAGTGTTTTAGAAGAATCTGAGCTTTACTTATTCACCAGGCTTTCAATAGAGAATCACATTAATCCTTTTAAGCTCCTTATTCTAATGATTTATTTTGTTGAAAACCATAGTGATCCTCCTTTGAATTTTAATGATTGCTGGCTATTCAGAGATTCATTGTTTTGACTTCCTGTCCTTACCTTTGTTTCCTACATGTCTGTGGGGAACACCTGTCTAATACTGGATCTGCCCCTGGTTCTCACTGGCTTACCAGAGTCACTCAAGCCTATCTCTGAGTGTTAAACTGAAATGCTGGCTACTCATCCATGACAATAAACGTAGGATATACGTTTGCAGAGATAGGCAGATAGACAGCAGAGGGACAGATAAATGATTGAGTCATTTCCCAGTGAAAATAATATTTTGAATATGGTAGTATATAGTGATCATATAGAGAAATTAGCTGGATTAGTATTCTTAATCATGAATATATTAGGATGCATGCAGTATCCATGGAAAATCTAGTCAAAGAGAAAAAGAGGTTTGAATGTTGAGAGTGCTGTTTGTACCACAGATTCTGGACCGGGTAACCTTCCCAAGGCACTGACCCTCCATGTCTCAGTCTGTTAAAAATGGCAATGCTCTTTTTCAAGGACATAGTTCATTTTGTTCAAATGCTGCAAATCCTCAGAAAGGGTGAGCGAATGGAAATAGCCATAATATGTCTCAGGTACAAGCATCAGAATTACATGTTATGTTTTCAAAATCTAAGAAAATGGCTATGTCAAAAGCTTGAGTTCCTATCTGGCCCACTGTGTAACCACACCGAGAATTTTTCCTCCTCTTTTTACAGGTATCACCCAGGAACATCATAGGTTTTCAAGAATATATTATTCTAATATGAGATTTTTAACAACTACACTGTATTTATGCATAATACATTTTGTGCCTTATCTTCAGGCTTCTGGACTTTGATTCAGAATATCAGGAGCTCTGGGATTGGCTGATTGACATGGAGTCCCTCGTGATGGACAGCCACGACCTGATGATGTCAGAGGAGCAGCAGCAGCATCTTTACAAGGTTAGAGCTACCCTTCTTGCCTTTACCTTGCTGGGGAAGATCTGATTAGCCTGACAAGTCTTTCACTCTCTCAGGATATCTTTTGCGTTCATTGTATGTATCATGGTGTCTATTAGAATTCCCTTCCCTGTCCCCAAACTCATTTCCATCCCCTGTGTGCTGACAGACTGCACCGACATCATAATTGCAAGAAAGTTCCCTTTATCACATTCTATTTGGTGTAATTCTATAGAAGGACAAAGATTTATCTTCAAGATGAATAGCAATAAATGAAACTGCATTAATAAATAGACTGAAACAAAATGAAGGATAAATAGACTGGTAACATTTAACAAAATGTATTGTGATTGGAGCACTCAGGTGGATTCTGTCCACCCCTCAATTTCCAGAGATTAAAAAAAAAAAAAAGAAAAGCCTTCCGATTGGCTTGCTGCTTCCAGGATACAGGGCTTGTCCAATTTAATGTTTATTAGTGTTACATAGCACAGACGTTGTCATATTAAGTCAATGCATTTGCGTGTGATTTAAGAAAACTGGCTTGGAACTCACATATTGATTGCAGGCAATCCATCTAATAACTATTTATATTGTTTTCCATGTCTGTTAATTCACCCTTAGCCTACTGTGTTTCACTGATTCTACTTAAATTGTCTTAGAAGTTCTTGCAAAACAGTCATGTGAGTTTGACTTGAAAAAATGGTTGCAATATTCACAGTGTCTGAAAAAGCAGTTGGGGAGGGTAGAGGGACTTTCTGCTGAAATATCAGACTGCAGTAAATCTTCCTCATTTAGGCAATTTTTATTGGAGTAATTCTGACAGTTGTCATCCTTGAATTGCTTTGAGCA
Organism: Capricornis sumatraensis; assembly: GCF_032405125.1. Lineage (NCBI taxonomy): Eukaryota > Metazoa > Chordata > Mammalia > Artiodactyla > Bovidae > Capricornis > Capricornis sumatraensis. The sequence continues at coordinate 50,306,877 of NC_091087.1, forward strand.
TATGGCATATTTCAAAGAGCAGATTGTGAATCATAAAAAATAAAATTAATAACTAACCACAGAATCAGCAACAGTATAATGACAAGAAACAACTACCCTCTAGCTTTTTAAAATTTCTTATAGAATAAGAAGTACATTCAAGGTCAAATAGAAGTTGTCTTCTTTCTTCTCCAATTTTTTATCATTTTAAATTACCTTTCTATAATATATTATTTTAACTTTTACTTCCTCTAAAGAGACATATTTATTTTCAAGGGTGTGGTAGACTTTAATTTGTGTCCCCTGGGAATCATCTTAGTTAACAGAAGATATAAGCTCCCTAGGGACTCAGCAAACGGTGATATTTTACTTCCTAAAGAATTCTGCCCAACATTAATCAAGTTTGTTGACTGCTAGCTGTTTCCTGTATGGATAGCTGTCCACAGTAGGCACAAAGCTACCATCGTTTGGCAGCACATATTGTTAGGATAACAATTTCAACCTAATGTAACCAAAGTGAGATGATTTTGTATCTCATGCCAGAATCAAGACTTGCATATGAAAGATGCCTGTAAATCTATATTAATTGTTTGTTAATATTTGCTTTATCCCAAAGACTCAAGCATTAAAAGTCTAGGTAAAAAATAAAAATATAATAATATGAAAGTTATCTAATCATAAGCCATTATCTCAGAGTTTACTGCATCCATGATGCTAAAGTTCTTTTTCTTGATGCATTTTGTATTTTGCACATAAACCACTATTTTTTTAGAAACAGTGCTTTTCTTTGTCAAAATCGCATTCATATAATTTACATCACAATTAATAGGAAATCACTGAACAAAAAGTGCAGTCTTCTTTTGCTTGTGGTTTCCTTGTTAAGTGCTCTGCCTGCGAATTTCTATTCTGGCATATTGAAGGCCATTATTCCTCCCACTCAGTACTTCTGGAGTATAGTACTTTTCCAAACATTTTGGTACTGGGGTTCTTCATTTGTGACTCGTGTCAGTATATCTAAGCTCACTAGACTCGCACTAATTTTGCATTTGGCTTATAAACAAATTACAGATTAGGTTAGAAACCAAAGGCAATGCTACAGGTTTATGGAGTGTCTCTCTTTATATAAGCTCCCAAATTATTCCAGAAGTTTAGAAATCTCCAAAACAGTCTTGAGGATATTGATGAAGGACTCATTTAGAAATTGGGGTGGCTGCTGAGTTAGAAAAACTGATGGCAGGAAATTAATTTCAGACCTTTGCCAAGAATCCCCAGGGATTCTCAGGTTAGGTCGTTTCCAGTGTCCCATTTCTCTTTCTAATCTGCTTTTCTAGGAATCAATTCAACTAGTGCCTTGGGAAAGTGAGATTTGGAGCCAGTGGATCACCGAGACCCCTAAAGGACTAAAGCTTTTCAGTTGGTCCCCAGACCTTTCTAGGCTTTTGATACCATTTGAATCTACCTTATTCATTTTTAATCTTAAAATTTGTTGGCCCTAAAAATTACCAACATGTCATCAGCCTTTTTCACCAGGGGCACCATCGGCATTTGGGACAAAAAAATTCATTTGTAGGTGTGTTCCTTCCACTACAGGGTATTTGTGATTCGTGTTCCTCCAATCATCATGACGACTCAATAGGACACCCAACTGTTTTCACAGAATTTTCATCTATCTCAGCTTGTCTATGTCATGTTCGTTTGATAAAATGCTTGTATAACTGAGAAAAATGCTTTCCACTGGTATTCTTTATGTTATTTAACAAAGCATCTTATATAATTGATATTGAACTAATAATTGTTGAGTTATAACAATTAAGGATGATATTGAAATTCACTATCCCTGCTATTAATGAAAAGAATGACAGTGAACAGCTTTTAAGAGAGACTTCAACTAGGTTACGGTACATTCCCAGGAACTGTAGATCAGGACAGTTATTCCTGTTATCATAGAATTTGAGACTTTTGTCCTCCTCTCCCTGGTGAGGAGTAGGGCTCTCTCTATTTCATCATTCATCTGATTTCCTGGCATGGAGAGGCATGCTCACACCCCAGTTCTGCATTGCTCAGTCCTAGGTTGATCCCTGAAGATCACCTTTGTAACGGTTACTTTAGAGGAATATAGTAAGATGGTAGTCAGAGAGTAGGAAGTTGTTTTATTTATTTATTTTTTTAAATTAACATTTTCAGCATTAGGTACAACCTTCCTGACTTTACTTTATATTCTTGTCTCTGCTGGAAAATCATGTGACTCCTAGATATGGAACTTCAGATAAAGACCAGACAATTCATTCAGCAGACCTCCTGAGTGGAGCAGGTTTTGTAATATCTTGGTTACCCTAAAACACCAGAATGCTCAAGGAACTTTGAAGGGGAAAGAATTAGTTTTGAAAGGCAAAGAATACACTGATGCAATCTCACATAATGTAGATCCTTAATATTACAATGGGCTATAAAGTGGATTATCTGTTTAAAAAATTTCTTGATATTTTCAGATTGTTAGAAACTTAAAATCATTTTCTTTCTGATTAGTTTTAAATTGCTGGGCCCTAAGAACGACCTGATTCTTGTTAAAAAGTGACCACTCCCTTAAATATATTTTCTTCTTTGTTTGGAGATAGTGAGACATGCTCCCAATGTCTGTCCTTTCCCCTTCTTGGTCTGGCTCAGCGTCAGCATGGGGATCTTCTGAAGCTGTTTTCTAATAAACAATGGCAGTATCATCAGCTTAGAAAACACAAAGGTAGTCTTTTCTCATTTCTTTCTTCCTCAATCTGAGAATCACCTCCAAGGAGAATTTACTCCCACTCTCTCACTTTCTTTCTCTTCATTCCTCCTACCTTCCTAAGTAGGACAATTTAATTTGTCAAAAGTAACACCGTGATTTTGAAAGTTCAGCTCCTATTTGGACTAGCATTACGAAGCCAGAATTCCTAATCACAGGGAGCTGTCACTCTGCTGGTCTGCATGTGCATTAACTATTAATGGAGAAATATTTAAAACCCACTTGCCAAGGAAAAGCTTTATTTTCCATTCCTACAGATCAAAGGTGGCATTATTCGTGGGCTCAGAGAAGCTCAGGACAGCTCCTCCCCCATCCTGTACATTTTATAAACTGAGTGACCTGGAAGCATCTCCACAATGGGAGAGTTGGAGCCAGCTGGGCCTGTTGCTGCTGTCCGCAGCAGAGGCAGCCAGTCCTGGAGGGTCGCGAGGCTGTGCCCTGCAGCGGCTTCATTCTAGGGCCCAGAGCACTGCCGTCTCTGCTACTTACAGAGCACAGGTGACAGAGCCCCTAGTCATGCTGCATGTTTCAGAGATGAAGGGTTAATTCCAAGAGCCAGATTCAGGAGTTATGGGCTGGTGTTTATAGTTATTGTTGAACAAGAGCTGTTTTCAGATAATATGAAACTGAAAGTGTTAGTCGCTCAGTCTTGTCCAACTCGCTGTGACGCCATGGACTGTAGCCCACCAGGCCCCTCTGTCCATGGAATTCTCCCAGCAAGAATACTGGAGTGGGTTGCCATGCCCTTCTCCAGGGGATTTTCCCGACTCAGGATTTGAACCTGGGTCTCCTGCACTGCAGGCAGATTCTTTACCTTCTAAGCCACCAGGGAAGCCCTCAGATAGTATGAAGCTCACTAAAATACTATATTTAGAGATTTGTGCCTTGAGTGAATGCGTTAGCTATTCCACATCAGTAAAAGATTAGATTATATTACTTCTAAGGGGTTAAAAATAACTCTTCTAGCTTAAAAATAATATAATACTGACACTTCAACCAAGATGTATATGCTTTCAGGGAATTTACACTGAAGATGTTGTACTTAATTTAGGCAGTTAGTTATTTGTGTTTTCTGCTTTTGTGGGAAAAATCCAAGTGTCCTATATCTTTCTCCATTGGTGTAAGTATTATAAAAAATATGTTCTGTGTGAAAAAGGAAAACTCATTCATTCTATATAATACAGTGCTCACTAAACATAGTAATTTTTATTTTGTTATTGCTTTGGGGTTGTTTATAAGACTTCACGGGCTTCCCATGTGGTTCAGTGGTGAAGAATCCACCTGCAGTGTAGGAGCCGCAGGAGACATGGTTTCAATCCCTGGGTCAGGAAGATTCCCCTGAAGGAGGGCATGGCAATCCACTCCAGTATTCTTGCCTAGAGAGTCCATTGAAAGAGGAACCTGGTGGGCTACAGTCCATAGGATTGCAAAGAGTCGAACACGACTGAAGTGACTTAGCATAGCATAAGACTTCACAGGAAAATAATAAAAATATGTTTAATATATAAGTACAAATCAGAACTGGGAAAATATATGTAGGCTGGATTCTGTTTCTGTGAGAAGAGTTAATATGTAGTCACATAGACTATAAAGTCCTACACAACTACTTAAGATCCTAAAAGTTTTTATGGGTTTCCTGGTAGTGAAAGCAAAGAGGGAAATATGCTCAGATGATAAATTTACATTTTCCATTAAAAAAAACATTATATTTCCTTGGAGAAATTAAGTTTATTTTGATACTTAGAAATGAAAATATCTTCTGTTAGGATTTTTTTTAATATAAGGGATTAAAATGGTACAATAGAGGAATAACTAGCCACAATTATTTCTTACAGGTAGACATAATACTTCTGACAAGTAAGTTAGTTATGTTTACTCTGACTCTGTTGCCAGGTAATGCTTGGAGACTTTGAGCACAGCTCTCATCCATAAGTGGCTTTTTTCAAAGATAGTTTGGCCAGATGGAATTAATGAAAGGACATCAGTATTATATACTGGAAAAGAAGAGGTTATTTGTAAAATGAGAAAGAAATGTAAACATTGAAGAGATAGAAAAACAGTTGAAATCAGTTAATACAAAGTTAACCAAAGGAGAAAAAGAGTAGAGGAGTAAATTACAATCATAGGTAGACAAATGAATAGGTAAAAAAATGCTAAAAAATCAGATACAAACAAGCTTTTAAAAACCAAAACACTGAAAAATGAATTTTTTTTTTTCCCAGAGGGAAAAAAAGCCAGACAAGAGAAAGGGGTAAATTTTAAAAGGAGAAAGTTACTTTAGAGGATTTAGATGTGTATTTATTATAAGACAACCAATGTGACTTTTAAAATAACCATGTGTATGGAATGGGATAAGAAATTCTAGGGAATAAGAAATACAGTGTAAAAGAAGAAAAATGGGACATAGTTGACTTATTTTGTTTTTATAACTATTGATGCCAAAATGATGTTGTCATAGCTATGAACCGATCATAGAAAACTGGTTAATCATGCTTGTCCTGTGTTTTGTAAATTCAGCTCTCTACAATAGTTCTCTTTCATTTTGTTCCAGATTATATTGATTTGTATAATTTTGAATGTGGCTTGAGACCTTTATGCCTGAACTTGAGCTCTTAAAAATGTAATGGTAGGCTGGTTCATGGTCCAGGTCACAGTAACTAGGCTTAAAATAGAAGAAAGTCCATTAACTTTTTTTTTTAACCTATGTGTTGGTGTACAGAATAGAAGTACTCGTCAAAAAATTAAATTCTGTTAATTAGGCTTTATATTGGAATTTCAATATCCAAATTTTCTACCTTGATTGTTCAAAGGAAGCAAATTACTAGTTAGTGAAGCAGTCAAGGTAAAAATGTACCAGGTATATCAGGCACAAGAACCTAATGATAATTTTTTACCTCTTTCCCAGTAGATTAATTGTAGAGCTTAATTGTATGTTAGATTAAAACTCCATTAAGATAAGAAGAATATGCTTAAAATCATTATAATATTGCAAAAAACATTATCTAATCATTTTTAAAGCAATCAGAATGGAAAAACCTAGGCTGTCTCCACTGCTGCCTAGAAGTGAATTTGTTGTTCCATTTTTATAAAGTTCAAAAAGTCCTTAGATTTGCTGTCATATTAATTTGGGCTTTGATGAATCAGTGTTTGCTTTGAATACTTTGAATACTTGAATATACATATATGTATATATATATTTTTTTTTTCTTTTTCTTTTTTTTTAGAGAGGGCAAAACTTATCCTGAAAATGTTAGAATAAAAAGTAGATGGATGTGGTTTCTGAACAATATATGAAACACTGTTTATGCTAGAGCTTATAATACCTATTTGCACTGCTTTTTTAAAGGGGGAGAAAAAAAAGAAGGATGTTAAGAGAATAATATGCCAAGAAATAGCTGGCTCTGTGTGCAGAGGGGCAAGGAAGGAAGCCCCGCCAGCAGTTTTTGTCTCTGGCGGGTGAGCTACTGTCCGGAAGGTGCGTTGGCTCTCTGGGCAGCCTCAGCTGTATTGTACTGCTCCCTCTCTCCCTGGCCTGGCCTGCTCTGGCCTAGAGTGGATCAAACAAGCCGTGGGGAAAGTTCCCCTCATTTGCATCACTTCTAGACAGCCCTGTCGTACTCTCTGCTGACAGGAAATCACTGTCTTTGTCACCTTTTCTCAGGGCCCTCCTTTTGGCAGAGATGGGCCATGTGACCACGCTTAATCACAACAACAGGGCTGGCTCAGGACTCAATGACATGTTTTCCTCAGCACTTCAATAAACGGGGTAGAGGAGTCAGTAGGAAATGACTACATTAATTTCAGAGTGAAAAGATAATTAACACTTGAAGGACTCATGCTACAATCTATGAATTATTATTCAAATTGAAGTTAATTTATCAAAAACTTGTGAAAACTATCTTTCTTAATGTAACTGTTTTTAAAAAATATACCTTGAATAGTAAGATTTGGGCGTGTTGGAGGGAGAATGGGAAGAAGGAGGGGAGAGGGGACTTTGGGTGGAGGGTGTAGAGTGTAGGGGGAGGAAGAGAGAGGGCAATCATAGCCAGCATTAGCTATGTTTGAAAAAGCAACTTAAATGGGCTAAAACTTCAACATTTGGGACTGAAGGCTGGAGCATGTAAAACGCTTACTTAGATGATATGAATAGGACACTGGCAAACAAAAGCAGCAGTGTGCTCCTAGAAAACTGTGCTTAAAGGAGTTTCCTTGGCAACAGAAATGCAGTTCCAAAAGTAGACAGAACTTTCCTCAGAAAACATACTATTAATAACAACCTTCCGGAACAACTTGGAACAATTTGACGACTTGGCAATAATAATGCCAAGTGTTCTGCAAATTAATCTAACACATAGCAGTTATGTTTCCCTTGCCCATAATTTTTCTGGGCCTTACCTAGAACTCACTGCTTCTCAGTGGCACAATGTGAAAATTATTTTTAAATGTTGTCATGGAAAATGAAAACAAAAAGAAATGCTAGTGATCAGCAGTGGCTAGTGATTGTGTTCAGCTTTTTGGAAACTACCAGAGAACTTGGTTTAATGAGATGAGTCTATTCCAATTAAAACTATTACTTTTAATATCCAACAAAATACTTGGATAAACAAATCTTGGTAAAGGGTTAACAGCCTGAGACTTGCTGTGATGTGAAGCACATCTTGAGGCCATTGGTTATATAAATGTAACACTTCACCCAATACTGCTGGGTGTTATTTTTAAAAGCATCATCATTTCTTGTCAGCCCAGGGAATAAACTAATCTTGGATCTACTTGGGCAATGGGAATCATTTGAATTCTCCTGAAGGCTATACATTGCCAGCCAAGAAAGGAAGAATGTTCCCCTACTCTAACCTTTCCTGAATCCTTGGCTCTAAAGGTTAAAAGTAATCAATATCTCATTGTGCTTCTTGGTTTCAGGGTAATAAGTAATAACCATCATGTTAAAATACAAATGATTACAGATAGCACTTAAATGAGTTGACCTGTTTGGGAGCTTTTTATTAATTGCAATCAGAATAATCCTTTAAGTTTGCTAATAAAATTTTGGATTAAATTGCAAAAATTTCAGCCTTTAACTTTTGAAAAATGACTTTTACTTAATTAGACATGAATCCCCACCTCTGTTAAGCTGCGAGATTTGGCTTTAACTCTACATGTTGTAGATTTCTTCCTAGTTTTTTATAGAAATGAATAAGAGGAACATTTACATTCCTAATAAGAAAAGATGTTTGGTTTACTGTTGTCTTTGGCTCCTGAACTGCTCAATACTATATAAATATATGTTTCAAGTCAATGAGTTAAGGGAAATGTCCCTCACCTACTTCTTAGTATTTCCTATTTTTAAATTGCTTATCTTTAGTGGTTCTATTCATATTTAGGCTAATCTGGTTTGACGCTAGGAAAAAAGTTGTATGTTGTGTGATTAAACTTTACAGACAACTGTGGTAAGAACTGGGGGTTATTTATTTTGTCCCTCCCAAATTGCCAAATTAAAAGATAAAAACCAAATACTGTTTTTACTATTTTATGACATTGACATCTTTTATTGGCATTGGCAAAAGGGTCTTAATATAAAAAGGATAAATGTTAGGTTTAATGTCCCATATAATTACATCAAGAAGCCATTGGTTATGGTAACCATAACTACAAGGAAGTATATGATATGTATGCTATTAAAGCCAAATATTTTATCTTTATTATCATTCTGAGTTTTACAGTTTGTTAGGATTTCATGCGTATATTCCTAAAGCTGGGAGATGAGGCTTCTTGTTGCTGTTGTTTAGTTGCTAAGTCATGTCTGACTTTTTACTACCCCATGGACTGTATCCTGCCAGGCTCCTCTTCATGGGATCTCCCAGGGAAGAATACTGGATGGGTTGCTGCTGCTAAGTCACTTCAGTCGTGTCCAACTCTGTGCGACCCCAGAGACAGCAGCCCACTGTCCCTGGGATTCTCCAGGCAAGAACACCGGAGTGGGTTGCCATTTCCTTCTCCAGTGCATGAAAGTGAAAAGCGAAAGTGAAGTTGCTCAGTCGTGCCCAACTCTTCGCGACCCCATGGACTGCAGCCCACCAGGCTCCTCCATCCATGGGATTTTCCAGGCAAGAGTACTGGAGTGGGGTGCCATAGCCATTCACTTCTCCAGGGCATCTTCCTGACCCAGGGATCAAACCTGCATCTCTTGCATGCAGATAGATTCTTTACCACTGAACCATACTGGAAAGGTAGCTAAATAATGTTTTGGTTACTTCAAAAGAAGTCCTGGTAGCTGTCACAGTAGACTGGTGATTGCCAGCTGTGGGTGGAGCAGGGGGCAGGCAAAGTTCAGCCATAGTGCTTTCACAAACAAACTTGTTAACTTCTTTCTTCTTTTTTTTAAACCTCCTTCCTTCTTGTCCTTGTTTTACTACCATGTCTAACTTTGGAAAGAAGTAGATGTGTGGTTGTCCAAGGGACATAATTTTTAGACTATTAGGTATTCCCCATCCCAACTATCTTATCCCCATTACTAAATGTCCACACTGCCTTAAATCCCATCCTTGAGATTCATGTCTTTATGGTAAAGTCTTCCCAGGTGATGCTAGTGGTAAGGAACCTGCTTGCCAGTGCAGGAGATGGAAGAGACACAGGTTTGATCCCTGGGTGGGGAAGATCCCCTGGAGAAGGGCATGGCAACCCACTCCAGTGTTCTAAAAGGGCTTCCCAGGTGGCTCAGGTGATAAAGAGTCTGCCTTTGATGCGGGAGACCTGGGTTCAACCCCTGGGTCAGGAAGATCACCTGAAGAAAGGCATGGCAACCCACTCCAGTATTCTTGCCTGAATCCCATGGACAGAGGAGCCGGGTGGATACAGTCCATGCGGTTGCAAGAAGTTATGACTGAGTGAAGACTTGACTCATAAAGACAAGGCTGAGTGACTAACACTTTCACTTTCATAATTTTTAGAGTATTAGGTATCCCCAGTCCAAACTATCTTATCTCCATTACTAAATATCCGCACTGCCTTAAAGCCCATCGTTAAGACTCATTTCTTTACAGTAAAAAAGAATGTACTCTAATGGCAACCCACTCCAGTGTTCTTGCCTGGAGAATCCCAGGGGCGAGGGAGCCTGGTGGGCTGCCGTCTATGGAGTTGCAGAGAGTCAAACATGACTGAAGCGACTTAGCAGCAGCAGCAGCAGCAGCAGTGTATGGGCAGGCGGAGAATACTATTGAATTCAATGCTAATTTTGTCATCTAGTTTAAATGGAAAGACACTGAGAAGGGAAAATAGAGTGAAAAGTGGGTAGAGAGAAGAAATCTGGAAAAGGAACCAAGGACAGATGCTATCTACTTCACCATTTGATAAGAAGGGAAGTGTGTGTGTGTGTGTGTGTGTGTGTGTGTGTGTGTGAGAGAGAGAGAGAGAGAGAGAGAGAGAGATAGGAGGTAGGAGTAGGATAGTGGGACAAAAAAAAAAAGAACATTGGCCAAATCTTAATATTAGACCGTGTCAGTGCCCTGTGCACATTATTGTATTTAATACTTGCCGTATGCACATTATTGTATTTAATACTAATGATGATCTTGAATTATTGTCCCCACTTCATGTACTCTGAGCTTGAAATACAGAGAGGTTAACTGGTTAGTCTAAAATAACAGAACTAGTTTCTTAGTCAGGATAGGCTAGGGTTTGCTGAGATAACCAACAGCCCCCAAATCTCAAAGGTTTAAACCTGCAAAGATTAATTTTTCATTACATATTACGTGTCCATCACAAGTGAGTTATGGGCTATTCTTGATATTGTTTACTAACTCCAGGACTCAGACTGATGGACTAGTCATCCTCTTATATATTCCCTCAATGTGGCAAAGAGGAAAGAGACTTCTGGAGGGTCTCATTCTGGGTATCAATCTTCTCCTTGAAAGAAACACATATCACTTCCTCTCAAAATCATTGGCTTGAACTAATTGCATGGCTCCACCTTATTCCAAACTGGATGGGGAAATTCACCCCCACTATATGCTGGAAGGAAGAAAACTAGAAATATTTGTTGAACTGAACTAGTAACTACCACAAGAAATAAGTAAAGAAGTCAGGGTTTGATCCCAATTTGGGTAGTTCTAATGCCCGTAGTCTTTCTTTCGTATACTGCTTGCCTGCCCACTGTTGCCCTATATCCTCTTCTCTACAACAGGTAAAATTCTTGCAAGAACATTGTTTCCTCCCTCTCTATAAGCTTTTTGTGCTAAGATAGAAAGAAGAAAGTCCTCAATATTTAGATGGTATATCTGCAGAGAAAATGGGCTGGTTCTTTAGCCACTCATCAACCTTTCTTAAACACCTCAGCATCCTAGGGAGGCGTGCTATGTTTTGCCTCACAGAGCCTCCTGTATTTTGTCAGTTTCAGGAAAGCTAAGGCTGAAAATAAATCATTGTGGGAAAGAGATTAAAGGTATCATGACCCTAGAAAGATTTAACCTCATGGATCCTAGTATTGGAAAGGGAGTCACTGAAGAAGTGTCCCCTTGGAGAGGTGTTCTAGAGGCATATCATTTGCAGATAAACTACCTTCCCGTCCTGTCAAGGAAGCAAGTTCACTTCTCAGAAGCAAGGGCATTCTTAAGCATATTTTTAATAATGTGGGCATTTGTGAAGCTCATACATTCTTAAAATAGGCACTTCTGTGACACTCTGTCCCTAATGAGGCACACTGGACTAAGCCAAGAGGGAAGAGTGGTCTTCCCGCTGAATCTTGATTCGTTTACATAAGACACAATGCACATACACACGTTTTCTTATTCTAAAGCTAGGGAAGAGTCTTCCAGACTAAAATCCTTACTGCTTTTGGGGTTGACTTAAATTTTCCTTCTGAAATTTCTCAGGCCACAAAGCTTCACCTTTCTCCAGAAGGATATCTATACACCCCTGAAACTCAACTGAACTTACTATTTCGGCTGCTTCCTAAGTGGTTGATTCCATATGCTCATAGATATTTGCATAAAAAAGACTTGTGATATTCCCCTTGTCATCTCAACTTAGCCATTGAAACTAGGAAATCTATGCAAGAGAGACACACACACCTAGTTATGCATGCACATTTATGTGTGTTTATGCTTATGCACACAGATACCAAGTATTAACTTGAATTAAAATAATCTTTCTTCAGGACTGAGTCTAGATAAAGTCAGATTCCTTTGACCAGACATACTGGCTATCCCAAGACATAATTGTGCATATATAAATAACTATACAAATCCTTTCATATATGCCAAGTTTCAGTCTGGAGCTCATTTCTGTGTTATAAATCTTGGCATACTGAATTTTGCTACCTTCATTACAATGAAATTATCCCTTTCAATATTCACAGGTGCCTCCCTGCGAGAGGCCTCCTTGAGATTAATTTAGCCATGAGTACTTTTTATTAATTAAATAACATTTTAAATAATATGGTAGATTTAGACTTTGTGGACCAAATTTGAGAATGAATGATTATAATTTTTATTAGATTTCACACTCCAAGGGCAGTATTCATGTCTGTGTTGTTTATTGATATATCTCCAATGCCTAGCATAGTACCTCGCACAGAATAGAAATTCAATAAATATATGGTGGGAAACATTTTAACAATAAGGCATTTAATAATCTATTAATTAGGTTCTATTGATCAGAGCTATGGTATCAACTCATTAATTTTTCAAGAAGGCAATCCTATTTTCATGTTGTGCTAGTTGAGTCTAAAACTTTATGGCCTCCTTTTATATTATTGGAGAAGGAAATGGCAACCCACTCCAGTATTCTTGCCTGGAGAATCCCGTGGACAGAGGAGCCCGGTGGGCTGCAGTCCATGGAGTCACAAAGCGTCCGGCACAACTGAGTGACTAACACTTTATGTTATATATTGAGGTGATAAAAAATTTCATAATTTACATAATTTTCAGTTCTGTAAGATATTACAGAAAAACCCGAATGAGTTTTTCTGGGCAACCCAATAGAAAAGTCCAATTTTGTCTCCTTGAAAAAGAGCCACAAGGGAAGCCCCATGTACATTAAGGACAGTTCTTAATACTCAGAGAACTCAGATTTGTCCAGGCTGGTATCAGGGAGAAAAAGAGGGAGAGAGGGAAAAAAGGACAGTGACATCCATGTCTGAGACAAATGGTACAAAAATGTACAATTAATCACCCGAATTCAATGGCTAGTTTCCAACCCCTTGAACCATAGTGTTCAATGATGTATTCTCGATTATGCAGACAATCTCAGTATAATTGTTCATACGTATGAGGATAACATGAACCATACAAACGTGAAGCCCAAAAATAGAGCAGTAGGTGTAGGTGAACATAAACAATCGTTTGCAATGTGCAGTATATCAGCACAGTTTGTTCTTGTTCTGTCGTTAGCAGGAGAGTTTACCGACACTTCCGTTGTATAAAATCTGGTTTGACTTCAGACAACTGTGTGTCTAAAAATGTAATCATGAAGGGGTGAGAAAAATAATAAGAGATTTGGACTTGGGCTAGCTCTTTAATCCAAGTGCATCATAATGAGGGTGAAGAAAGGAGAAAGACTAAAGGACTGATTCGTCTTTTCAAAGCTATAGCAAGCTAATTCAGAATAGGAAAATTTAAAAACTACATTTCACTGCTATAATATCGAGCGAAAGCTGAAATGGAATTTTGAAACTTTCTCCCACTGTTGTATTTAAAAAAAATTATATTCTTCATTATTTAAAAAAATAATTCTCATATATGGCCATTTATACTTTTTATTTAGGTATTAATTGTAAGCTTTATGATTTTAAACAATAAAGCCAAAGATTAAAAGATGTGCCTTTTTTTAAAAATTTATTTATTTATTTATTTTTTTAAATTTTAAAATCTTTAATTCTTACAAAGATGTGCCGTTTAAAATTAGATTTTGTTAAAGATTTGTGATGAATTCACTTCCTGCCCCCCATTTGTGTCTACCTTGATATCCTTTGGGGTTTGCTCTCTTCCCATTGAACTTTGTCCTTCCTCCTAAGCTTTCCTCAGCTGGGGAATGGTAAGATTTGAAAATATGCATGAAGAACACTTTCTCTGTATGATTGTTCTCGCCTCTTCACTCTCTTCAGCCTGGTAACGCTAAAGACCAATTCTGTGAATCTCTAATTTTCTTGTAAGCCGCAAAAATCTTCACGTTCATGAAAACTTAAATATAAATGAATCGCTAGAGTTGAGCTAATTGAATTCTTTCTCTGCAACAAGGGAGTATAGCACAAGACCTCAAATTTGGCCAGCATTTTATAACCAGTGTTTTGATGATAGTTTAAGAGGCTCCATTCATCCAAGTTTGGGTTTGAAAAGGAAATAAAGTATGGAAACACTGTCAGAGCCTTTTCTGTTTACAAAAAGATCCAAGGATACCATGAATAATGCCAGAAATTTCATGTGACAGCCAGCTCTTGCAGGATTTTTGAGCTCACCAAGTTCAGGAAATACAGTTACAGAAAGCTGGTTGAAGCTCAAAGATTTGTTTAAAAAATTAACTGAAGTGAATAATTGTGTTCCCTGTCCACAATGCTGCTCAGGCCTGTGCCCTCCTGGGTGGATGTCTCCCCAGAGCTGGGTAATATTTGACACTGGAAAAATATTTTGTGAATTGAATCACCCGCTTAATGAGTGTTTTCTCCTGAATCTTCCAAAGTGAATCTTTTAGAGGTTTTGTACCATTATTTACCCATGGGAAGTGAGAATTTTACCTGGAGTTTCAGGACTGCAAGTGACCTCAAAACGACCTTCATTTCGTTTCCTCTCTTTCAGAGATTGTTTTTTTATCCATTCCAGATAGGAGAGAATTTGTCCTCCATTACAGATCTTTCCAGAGGGAATTCACAACCTTCCATTAAAATGTTTAACAACTCTCCCTGCCCTGAAAGTCTTCTTGCATCTAGTGTAAATCCCTTCCGTGAGGATTTATTGTCCAATCGGCTGGAATCCCTGCTCTGTAATTAAATTTCTTCTGTTTTCTAATATAGTCGCATATCTTTTCTCATCTTCTGCAGTTTTCTTTTTAAGTTAAAAAGTCTTTTATTTCAGTTTGTCTATACTCCATCTAATTGAAACCACCTCCATCCTCTTTTGTAGGGGAAATTATGCTAATATGGAGAGACTGCTGGTAAATCTATGTATTTGAGGAACTTTAATGATGTCTGTGGATTTCTACATTGGGTTTTTCAACTCTCTCCTATTAATAGTTAATAAAATAGTTCATGGATGGTTTGGAAGTGGAATGTGGTCTGTCTGAGATGGTATGACTTATAGTGTATACCTGGGGAAAAAAGAATTGAAAAAGAAAAAGAAAATGACACAAAAATAGACCCAAAAAAATTATCCTCCTATTTAAGGACAGAGCTGCTTCTTCTCCCAGTAGATGTGTAATGTATTATTTATATAAGAGTGAGCATCTTGTTTTTGGCTCACTTTCCATTTGGAACGTATATGGTATGACAGTTTCCTTGGCTTATTGTTGTATATGTGGCTATCTATTTTTAATACATTGCTTTGTCTTTTTTTATGCTTGCTTGCATCTGTTGTTATGAAAACTGACATAAAGCTTTTAAACATAACAGAAGTGATGGAGAAAGAGATGGAAGAGACAAACAACATTTCAAGGAAACATGAGGTAGAGAAACAGGAGCAAAGTCACTATGGAGCGAAACCAGAAGCAGCTTCTGATGAACGGGAGGGAGAGTCAGAACAGGCATCAGCAATCATGGAGAAAAGGAGGCTATATAAAGGAGGAGCCTACATAAAGCGTTTCTAAGTTAGAGGGAGCAGAGTTCATTTTACACCAAATTATTTAAACTTTTTAAGCTGCAGTTTTTAAACCTGTGAAATGGGAAGAGCACCCACCTTGAAAGGTTGTTAGAATTCAATGATGTATGTAAGGGGTTCAGCCTTGTGCTTATTTAGTAAATAGTATGGGCCCAATACATAGTATAGAATCAGGGGGTGACAAACTACAGCCTGGAGGTCAAATCCAGACCATGGCCTGTTTTTTAAAATAAAGTTTTATTGGAACACAGGCACATTCATTTATGAATTGTTTGTGGCTATATTTATACAAAGATAGCAAGTTGAGTAGTTTCAGCAGTGACCAAATAACCCATATGCCTTAACTGTTTACCCTTGAATGACATGGGTTTGAACTGCCTGGATTCACTTATGCATGGATATTTTTCAATAAATAAGAACTACAATAAGTCCATGATCTGCAGTTGATTGAGTTGCTGAGTCTCAGACAGGGAGGGTCCACTGTAGTTATACTCAGAATTTTGACTGTGTGGGTGTCAGTGCCCGTAACTCTCAACTTGTTTGAGTCAGCAATACTCTCTGGCTCTTCACAGGCAAAGTTTGCCAGTCCCTGGTATAAATAATAACTATTACAGCAACATTTTTAGGAATACACGTTACTGTACAGATTTGAATGATTTTCCAATTCAGTTTTCTGTCTGTTTTATTGCACTAATACATGTTGACTATCATTATTTTGCCCAAGGTTCTAGTTTTTCTTATGTAACAATCCAAAGTCTGCCTATTTTGCTTGCTTTTCAGTGTAGCATTAAATGGTTAATTGGTTTATTTCACCACCAGGTGGCCTCCTATACTCTGTTGTGCTTGTGGAACCCAAATAAAGCTGAAAGTGTATCTAACACACTTCCTTCAACTTTGGCTGTTATTCAGCTTTTATTCATATTTCTCTGGTGGCTTGACTGCTTGCAAATCATTCTATGAAACCTATGTTTTGTATTTGGTCCTGAAAGAGAAATTTACATTGACCTTTTAAGAAAATTAATTATCGAGCAGAGTTAGAAAGAATGAAAACAGTAAAAACAAAATAAAAATATTTAAATGCACACTCACACATACGCACATACAGTAAAGTGGAGTTTTAAAAAACAAGTTTAGCTACTACTCTAAGAGCTGTACCATGACTCAGCCCTGCTCTCATGTGCATGCTATCAGGATTTACTGATCTTGAAGCTTCCTCAGGAAAAGGAAAAGACCACGGTCACTCAGATCTCCATATAGTAAATTCTTGAGCATGGGTGGACCTCATCTCAGTGCCTCAGTTTCTTTGTTATTTTTATTCCCTAGAACTTCTTTTGAGTGTTCTTTGATCTAATTTTTAAGCTTCATATAAGACCAGTGTAGGGAAGAAACGATTTGAAAGCCCTGGGATAAAGCACAAGGAGGCTGGACTCTCCTTAGGTGATGACACTGTTGCTTTCAGGCTTTGTTTTCCTCATCTTAAAGTGAGAGAGCTGGACTGGGTAGCTCCCAGGTCCATTCCAACTTCAATATTCTCTCTTTGGTGGAAAAACAAAGATTTTTCTAGTTAGTAATTGATTTTGCTATCCTGGCAAAAATCAGGATTTTAGGAATAGTTTCCAAGCTAAGGAAACAATATATATTTGAATTTATATAATTGTTTTGCAAACTATCTTAACTGGTAATTTCTAAATGCCACATTATTTTCGGTTCGTTTCAGGTAGTAGTCATAAATACATATTTTATGAGCCTTCTTGGACTCTTTCCTTTCCATTTTACTTTTATTCAATAGTAGATAACTTCTTATTTATGCAGATTAGTATAAAATTTTATTTGTTTATTTTAAAATTAATTTTATTGAAGTATAGTTGCTTTACAATATTGTGTTATTTTCTGTTGTAAGCAAAGGGAATTAGTTATACGTATACATATAACCACTCTTATTTAGGTAACCATTCATTCAGGTTCTTGACAATGTCCTTTGGTAAATTGTCATGGAAGTTCAGCTTTCTCTTTGACGTCTTATTTTCCAGTTATTTTAATTTTCCTACCATTTTCTTTTGGCAGAAATAACAAATACTCCCTGGACTTCTCAACAGCATCAAATAGATGTATTTTTTTACATTTCCACTGAAAATGGGTC
Source organism: Capricornis sumatraensis (assembly GCF_032405125.1). Lineage (NCBI taxonomy): Eukaryota > Metazoa > Chordata > Mammalia > Artiodactyla > Bovidae > Capricornis > Capricornis sumatraensis. The sequence continues at coordinate 50,324,572 of NC_091087.1, forward strand.
ACTTCACATCATATGAACGACCCGTTCTTACCTTCTGCTTGTAGTATGGTATGCCCACACCTGGTTTGTATTTTGTTTGTCACATTGGATGTCATTGCAAATATGGCTAAAGGCATTTAGCCGTCAATGAAGAAAGGACCGGAATGGTCTCCAAGGTATTTGGGAGAGCATAGGCTCATATTTGAATCCAAAGTCAACCATGGGAGGCCTCATGACAGATGATCACTCTTAATTCCAAATTTGCTACTGGGGCTTCTCTGCAGCACTCTCTGGTTAAAGGTAGATTTGTATTTACTTTGGGGAAAAATTGATTTCAAATATTATCTACTTTACAAACTGCCCCAGTTAGTGTCAAGCCCTGCTAATAATTTATGAAATTTGCATCACTCTCTGTGTGCCTACACACAATGATATTTCACATTAATTCTCTTTTCTCACATATATTTTTAAAATTACATATGTTCATATGTTCTGATATATATATACATATATATATATGGAATTAATGGTTGGTTAATTTTACCTTTAGTTTATTTTTTAATTTTTTATTTTTTTATTTTTTTAATTTAAAAATCTTTAATTCTTACATGTGTTCCCAAACATGAACCCCCCTCCCACCTCCCTCCCCATAACATCTCTCTGGGTCATCCCCATGCACCAGCCCCAAGCATGCTGTATCCTGTGTCAGACATAGACTGGCGATTCAATTCTTACATGATAGTATACATGATAGAATGCCATTATCCCAAATCATCCCACCCTCTCCCTCTCCCTCTCCCTCTGAGTCCAAAAGTCCGTTATACACCGCTGTGTCTTTTTTCCTGTCTTGCATACCTTTAGTTTAAAAAGTGAGGAAGAATAAGGAATGATGCTGTCTGGTATTAGTGACTAAGAAGATGAGACAATAAGCTTTTTTTAAGTATTACTATATCTTGTGGAGAACAATAAAAAAGGAAGGTTGCCCTTTTCCATAGTAATTTATAATCCATTTAGAAGAGTAAAACCAAAAACAATAAAATTATAACAAAGATAGCACATTTGTGTGGTACCAAAAAACCTCCTGGTCTTCTAAGAGGATGCTCTTAGAACATCTTTGTAAAGGAAATGAGATTTGAACTGGACCGTGCTGTGTGTGTGTTAGTCACTCAGTCATGTCCGACTCTTCGTGACCGCATGGACTGTAGCCTGCCAGGCTCCTCTGTCCCTGGGATTTTCCAGGCAAGAATACTGGAGTAGGTGACCATTTCCTTCTCCAGGGGCTCTTCCCAACCCAGGGACTGAACCCAGGTCTCCCACACTGCAGGCAGACTCTTTACTATCTGAGCCACCAGGGGCCTTGCTAGACAGAATTTTTATGTCAGATGGAGATAGGTGCATTGCAGAATAGTGCAGTATGAGAAGACCCCTCGGATATGGGAATTAGTTTGACATCCTCCTAGGCTTTTACCAAAATCAGGAAGACACAATGGGGAAGAATAACAAACCAATGGCAGAGCACAGTAGCTTTCATTTATATGTTCAGTGGAAGTCAGTAAAAAGCAAGGTTGTTTTTTTTTTCCTGTTGAATACTGATTCCTAGGTTCAATGTTTTATTTAGTAAAGGGAAGTTATACATAAATATAAAAACTAGAGTCATAAAAGAGATTAGAAAAGTTTATGCCAAAGGTCATATTTTCTTAGCTTGCAACATTTGGATCAAGTTGCAACAAACACTTGACTATCAGTTCAGTTCAGTTCGGTCGCTCAGTCATGTCCGACTCTTTGCGACCCCATGAATTGCAGCACACCAGGCCTCCCTGTCCATCACCAACTCCCGGAGTTCACTCAGACTCACGTCCATCGAGTCAGTGATGGCATCCAGCCATCTCATCCTCTGTTGTCCCCTTTTCCTCCTGCCCCCAATCCCTCCCAGCATCAGAGTCTTTTCCAATGAGTCAACTCTTCGCATGAAGTGGCCAAAGTACTGGAGTTTCAGCCTCAGCATCAGTCCTTCCAAAGAAATCCCAGGGCTGATCTCCTTCAGAATGGACTGGTTGGATCTCCTTGCAGTCCAAGAGACTCTCAAGAGTCTTCTCCAACACCACAGTTCAAAAGCATCAATTCTTCAGCCCTCAGCTTTCTTCACAGTCCAACTCTCACATCCGTACATGACCACAGGAAAAACCATAGCCTTGACTAGACAGACCTTTGTTGGCAAAGTAATGTCTCTGCTTTTCAATATGCTATCTAGGTTGGTCATAACTGTAGTATATAACAGTAATTATCTAGGATCTTGCATATATTAGCACATTCAATCCTCAGAGAACCTTATGAAAAAAGTATTAACATTATGCCCCAATGAGTAACTAAGGCATAGAGAATTGAACAGCTAGTAAGCAATGCAAACAAAGTTCAAACATGGGCAATCTGATTCCAGGCATATATTTTCTCTTCTTTTATTTTTTTTTATTGTGGCCTAACTCTTTGAAACTCATTGGTTCACAAATTGAAATGTTTGGTATGGGTCCTTTTCAGTTTCCATGTTTATAGAACTCAGTAATAAAATGGTTACAAGTGTGTACATTTTGAGAAGTAGTGTTACTGGGTAATATTAACAAAATTCCCTCCTCCTTTCATTAAGGGTAGAGAAAAATAGTAACACTTTGTTGATATATTTTCTAAAAGATGGAAACTATCTTCATACATATATACATATATATAAAGAGAGAGAGAGTGTACCTTTTCAATGACTACCCTCCTATGTGATTTGTTTTACTAATATTGACAGTAGTTATAATTCCTTATTTCTAAGACATAATAAAAATGAATGAGGAATTTGCATACTTACTTACAAATGGGAAACAGACCAAAAAAAAATCTCATTACAAAAGTCACATATATTAAAAGTAGAGACTTATTAAAAGAAAAAAAAAAAGGATGCATTGTCCACAGAGATTTGAAATTTTGTAGAAACATGACCCACTTACTTAATATTGGTGGTGGATATGTGGTGAATATATTTTTGTCCCTGTTTTTAAACAGCAGAGATTTTACATGAAAATATGAAATGTCATCTCTTGAACCAGGTAACAAGCCACCAGTATAGCAAACAGAGAAGTAACAGGCTCAGCGAAGACGGTGCCCAGTGAAGGGGCTCCCTTTTGATGGTGCTTAGGGAGAATCCTCAAAATCACAAATTTTAGTAACTACCATTTATTCTTGAAAAGTTAAATCCTTTTCTTTTTGTGGCTGTAAGCTGTACTAAATGGCCACATCCTGGTACTCTTACCTCTTTTTCTTCTCTTCTCCTCTTAGTGAATTTTTGCAGCCCTTACACAATTTTTTAAGCCATCATTATCATATTCTTTCATCTGATTATTTCCAGGAAGTCATTTACGGAAGATCTTTTCTATAGCAGTGATTTCCTTCTTCTTCTGAAGTACTTTTATTTTACATAGTTTTTATGGTTTATTCTCTGTAGACTTGGAGAAGGAAGTGGCAGCCCACTCCAGTGTTCTTGCCTGGAGAATCCCAGGTATGGAGGAGCCTGGTGGGCTGCCGTCTATGGGGTCACATGGAGTCAGAAACAACGGCAGTGACTTAGTAGCAGCAGCAGCTCTGTAGACTAGTTAATGTTTCCCCCATCTGTTTAAACCTTTGTAATTTTCCCTACTTACTCATTACTTTCTTTCCATCCATCTATGCATTTCCTTTATTTTGGTCTCTAGATCTTCTCTCCATCCTCTTCCTTACTTTTATCATTTGTGTGATTGAACACATACCCAACACTCACACACAGTGTGTTTCTCTTTGATGCAGCTATTCTAGTGAACTTATTTGAAGGCTCATGGTAGAGTCCCTTACATAACTGGAAAAAGTGCTTATAAAGCAGTTGTCACAACCAAAGTTTGCTCTTTATAGTCTTGTCCTAAGATACTGCTTAGGACATTAGTCTTGTCCTAATGTTTCTAAGTCATGTCCAACTCTTGTGACCCCATGGACTGTAGCCTGTCAGGCTCCTCTGTCCATGGGCTGCTCCAGCAAAATACTGGAGTGGGTTGCCATTTCCTTCTCCAGGGGATCTTCCCAACCCAGGAATCGAACCTTGGTCTCCTGCATTGCAGGCAGATTCTTTACTAACTGAGCTATGAGGGAAGCCTGTAGTCTTAGCTTACACGAATGAATTTTTACCTGTGCCTGAGAACTTCTGGATCACAGATATGACTAATGGTGAAAACTCTCTGCCCTTTTAACCTCAACCTCATGCTCTTAAAGATGCATGAAGTTTCGGAAGATGAGCCTATACCAAAATGAATCTGGCTGTGGAAGCCATAGAATGGGGTTCTTAACTGTGTTTTGACTACTCTAAACTCACTTTGAATGGCATTCTTGACTTTATTTATATTATACTGTAATGTAATACCCAGGACCCACCAATTTCCTCAGACTTCTGCACTGATATCTATAAATGCATTTTCAAGGATAACGGAATAGCCTAGCAAACTAAGATGAAAATTTTCTTTCTGAAAATTCTGTTTCTGGGTTTTAGCATGATCTTACTGACCTTGGGCATGTCATTTAACTTCTACGTATCAATTTTTAATCCATAAGACAGAAGTGATGTGACTAACTTTCCCCTTGGGCTTGCCGTAGGAGAACAAAAAAAGAGAACAATCCATTGAAATGACAGTCAAGTTTTTTGAGGCTGAAGCAAGACACGGCACTTAAAGCTTAAAGCCTAAAATCTTTAAAGTTTATTTTCTTAAAAACTCTCTCTGGTAAATATGAACATGTATCCCAAAGAAACAAAAAAGAGGTTAGAGCAGGAAGGTTTTTAATTCTGTTGCACACTAGTGTTGGAACTAGAAATTGGACCCAGCCTCTCGCATTCTGATCAAATATTATTGCTGTGAGAAAACACTGAACTCATAAAAGGTGTCCTTAAATATTTAAAGAGCTGCTGTCACCTTCCTCTTTTCTTTGATACATTTTATGGAAGCTTTTCTTACATTAACCGTTCCTGGCCATGGGAAATAGTTAACTTCGTTCTCTCTAAAATTTGAGAATATCTCTGTATAGGATGCTTTAACCAAAGAAGTTTGTTTGTTTGTTTTTTATTGAGCATAAAGTTTGAAGAGAAATAAGGCAATCACATGCCGCTCATTGTTGTGTATGGTATACTTTCATCTGGCGTATATTTCGACGGCTTGGATACAGTCTCACCTGGTCATGTAGGAGAAACTCAAATGAATAAATATTTTCCAACTATCTCCTGTATCTAAGCCATAATGATAAGAGATATAGTAGATGAAGGGTCAACAAAACATGGCCCTTGACTTTATGTATTCCATTGCAGGAACTTTTATTCTAGTTCTGATACAACATTCATCTTCATCTGATGTGAAGACACCTAAAGTACTCTCAAAAACTGGCCTAAGAGATCAAATATTTTATTATACACGCACTCAGGCAGTCACCAAGAAGAATCCCATGGCATTAAGGGGCTATTACAATTATAGATGTTGAAACCCTTTGAAAGATTAAAAACACTCTACCAAAGAAAAGTCATGATATGAGTACGTAAAGTTAGGATGGCACTTCCATTGTGTTTTTGGCACAGACAACCCTGGGAATACTTTGATTGGCTCTGTCTTAACACCTGCATGGTGAGTTCTGTACATGCTTCTCAGTGCTGTCCTAGGGAATGCCTGTTTGCACTAAACTTGAAAAGATTGCTTTTGATGATGACAACATGGGGGACAATGTTTTCAGCCTTCATTTAGGCCATTGATTTTCCCAGATTTCCAAAGTCACCATATTTGGCAGTAATATCTTTTTGATACATACACTATGATGGCTACAGTGTTCCACTTCTCATTTTTCTTATCTTCCTCAAAGAGAAAGCAAGATATTCTTTTTGGAGAAACATTATCTGCAGAGTTAACATAAGAAATATATAGTATCTTCCTTATGAAATTAATTTGGCATTATTTTTGAGGTGAGCAACATCTTGGCAACTGCCTTGGTTTAAGACTCTATGTGATTTGGGAAAAGCACGTTTCAGAATGTTTAATTCAGCAATACAAAAGGCACTAATGAAATATGCATGTATGAATTTTATATCATATTAGTTCCCTCTTTCTTGAAATCTGAATAAAAGCCAAACATCTGGATTACATTTGAAAAGCCTGAATTTCCAATTTTCAGAGAGATTCAATCTATTTTGACATTGCACACTTAGCCTTAACATTTACAGTGTGCTATTAACATTACTTGCAATTGTAAAAAAAAAAAGTCCATATTTAAACAAACTTGGTCGCTCCTAATGCTAAAAATATATCTATATTTGAAATGACTGCTGCTGCACAACCGTACACATCCATGGTTTAGGCTTCGTCAGCATTTCTATTATGAATGCATTGAACAGGCCTGTAATTCAGCTATAAAGATATGGCATAGCTTTGATATATAAATTCTCCCATGATTGTATATTAAAACAACAAAAAGCAGTTCAGGTATCACTTAGTTTGAAAAACTATTCATTGACTCAGGGCTTTCTGAAGGCCTCAAATATTCAAGGTACTCCATGGTTGACCAAAAAAGTCATGCCCTTGTTGAGAGTTCATTCTTCAAATTTATAAGACAAATGACAAGATTTCTATTTTTGTAGATATTTGGATGTATTTTGGCTACCAAACTAAAGGCAGGTGAATATATGGTCATAATTTAGAGAGGTAAATATGGATGTTAATATTTTATCTCATTTCATTATCATAGTTTGTTTTTTAAGACAGAGCTGATCAGTTGAGGTTTAGGAGGTAAGGCAAGAAATTCTATGTCCACACAAGAGATGAAGAGAAACAAAAGAATGTGACATTGAAGTTTGCATAATAGTAAACCTCAGTGCCTAAATTTTTACTGGACTTCTTGTCGCATACATTAGGTGAATCATACTCTTTTGTGACATACAGAGAACAGCTTGAAGTCAAGGACTTCCCTCTTCTTATTTTGCTTTATTAAAAAACAAGTCCATTAAACTATATAGCAGTATCCAATTAAACAAAAACAGATGTATTTGAAGGCGTTTGTTTAGGTTGGGAGATGAGAAACAAAGGAAGTACTTTTAAATTGGAAACTTTTTTAAAGGAGAAAACTGAGTTTCATTACATTAATTGCTGCTCTTCATGTCTTTTCTTTTTTCCATCTTACACTGCATACTCTAACAGATATTACATAATTGCATAACTATTCTTACTATGTGCTGACATGACATTACGACAGCCCTGATAGGGTATATCATAATGAAACCGTAATTAGAACAGTCATGATGTATTATGGCAATGATCCACATCATCACAGAAGTGCATTGGAATGCACAGAAAATCCATTGAGATGTGCAGATTTTCGACATAATACAGCACAACCATGAAGTTTCATAGCATGGAGGAGAAATTGCCATTATGCCCATGCCGCTGGCAGCATGGGTTGTATGTAACACATTTCTTAGATATCTGTTAGGAAAGTTCTGATATATATCAATGGAAGGAAATTTTTGAGAGTGACATTTGTGAAGTTTGTGTTTTTTAAAAAAATCTACAGGAAGGACTTGTTGAAATACGGACCTAACTGCATAAATTGGATAATAGAAGTTTCCTATAAACTCAATATTCCTATAAAATATTTAGTAAAAAAAAAAAAAAAAAAAAAAAGGGATCCGAAAGGTTTCCTTAAATTGAGGAATTCACCAAATATGCCTTTAAAGTAGGAAGACTATTTGAGGATTTTCAGCCAATTTTGCCTTTTCTTTTTGTCCTCGATTTTTGAGTTTAGATTATATAGCTTATGTTTTATGTAGTTGTATCTTTGCCCCACTGTTTTCCTGGGATTCTCTGCATCAGGATCTTATATCTGAGTCTCTTTCTGGCAAGTGACAGCTTGCTCCTTAACTTGGTATTTTTCAGTCTTGGCACTTCTACACATAATAATGTGATCGTTATGGCTAATCTGGTGAATGTGGGCCCCCAAAGCTCAACTTTCTAAAATAGAGAGGAATTTTAGACTTTCTTCTAGGCCAATCCTCAACCAATGCTTCATTATCCAATGAAATATCCCAACCAGGTAGTCTTCTGGTCTCTGCTTGAATAACTCTGGTAAGTGAGAACTCACTATCGCCCAAGCTTTAGTTCTTGTGCTTCAGTCTTTGATTTCAGGCCTGACCTCTGAGGTCAGATGCAACTAATGTTTTCTGTTTAGTACTCTTACTATTCCACACCTGCTAACATGTTCTTCCCTTTCTTCTGTCGTCTTCAACTCTTATTTATCTCTCGGCTGAATATCTCCAGCTTCTTCAACAGCTTGCTCCCTGGAGGAGTGTTGCTTCTTTTCCGGAACTTCCTTAAGTGCTCTTCTTTAGATATTTAATACATTGCTTAGGTCCCTCTTGGAACATGGAATCCAGTGAGAACAAGGACTGCAGGTTTGGGCCTAGTAAAACCACAGTTAAACTAATCTATCTGCTACCTTTTTTTTTTTTTTGACCCTGTGTTTGACCCCTCAAATCATATTTCATTCTTTGTACATTCCTTCCACTCTGTCTGTTGACTCCTTGAACCTGAAGACAATTGAAGCCTAGTCACCTCCATTCTTTGTGCACTTTCTATATTTTTATTTTTTTGGTGGGAGGAAGGGATGGTTATTGACTAATTCTGTCTGGCTTAATACTTGCCCTATCTCCTTCTTAGATTTCATCTATAATGCCAGCATGTTACGTTTACTTTGGGTCTAATATCTCATCTAAAAGAGACATTTAGAAGTACTTGCTTGCAAGTTCAGATATCTCATCTAAAAGAGACATTTAGAAGTACTTGCTTGCAAATTCAGATCCAACTAGAGATGTAGATTGGCCTGGACAATGTTAAAAAGTTTAATTCAACATATAAAAATGATAATTTTCATATAAAACTATATATTCTATCTTCTCTTCAGATGAGTACCTGACCAGACAGAAGCCATATTGAAGCCATATCTCACATAGGAACAGAACTGAGTAGAGAAACCTGTGCTCTTCTATCCTCCATAAAATCCACACCACTTCCTCTTGTTTCCCCTTGACTGGAACTAAATGTTAGTAATTATCACATTTATGCCTTTTCTTTTATTATAGAAAATAGTTCTTCTTTTCTGTGACCCTAGCAATAGAGTATGAAAGATAGAAGATGACTTATCTATACTCACATTCTTTACATTAGAGCCAGGAAGTGGGGTGCTGGATCTGGTTAGTTCTGACTTGTGAGAGCTGATTGTTAAATATTAAGGAATCTTGCCAGCAGTAGCAACAATTGGTAGTTGGAATCTACCATGATGGGAGTATTTACAGCAGGGAAATCATTCCACTAGGAAGCCAGTTTACTACTACCTGTAGGTGCTTGAGTTTATGATATCAGAGTTAAAATATTTATTATTCTTTATTGACCAATGGGATTAGTATAATTTGGCAATCTAATCAACATGCCATATACAAATGTTATTATATATGTTCACTAATAAAAATAAGACTAACCAAAAAATGACCCCATGGCATGACATATCCATTAAATAGTGATCTTTACAAAGAAATGCTCAACAGGTTCTTAGCAAAATTCCTTGTACTTCTGTACTTCTAAATGATTGCATCCTCCTGCTCGCTTTATGCTTATAAAAATCTAATAGAAGCGTATATACTTGATCCAGGAATTCACATCCTTACTGTAGGGATTTAAGTCATTAGATTTGGGGTGTATGTTCTTAGCAATTTAATTATGTTTAAAATCTGGTTAGTAGTGTAGTAAATAACTGGTAGTGCTACAAAATTACATTGAGAAGGTAATAGGATTGAATTTCTACACAAGTTGACACTCAATTAAAATTTCCATATATCCAATGAGTTAGCCAGTTCTTAGCTGAGGAGCTAGAAAAAATGCCTTCCTCCTTAAGCCAAACATTCCAAAACAGGCAAAATTTATAATAAAGTCAAATCAAGACACAGTGCATCAACTAATATTTGAGTTTGGCTTATAAATACAGATCAAAACCAAGTAAGTGACTAAAGAGCACTTATGATTTTTCTTTCTTAAATTCTTCTATTTTTTATTGACACTGGGGGAAAAATAACACATTAAAACCTCCTTACTGAATTACTGTCCTAAACCAATAGATCCATGGGGCTTGTTCAACTAAAAGCCACAACAGACTTTGTAATGCAATGATGTAATCTTGGCTTTGTGTCATTTATATTCAACCTAAAAAAAAACAATTTTCCTGAATAGACAGGCTGACAACAATATTGTTCACTGTGGGTTTTTATTTGGATTCTTTCCAAATGGTTCACATGCCTTCACTGTAGCACATCATGCCTGCTTACTTTTTTTTTTTTTTTTTGCCCGAATTCCAAAGTTTTCCCCTTTTACTAGCTCTCTATTTTTCTTTTAAAGTCTCAGTTATGTTTGTAAAACTAACCAGCTCCACCACAAAATTAGGATGTATCTTGCAGAGTGCATTCATTTTACTTTTTGCATATTTTTCCCGAGGTCATGTCAAGGTTAGTTTGAATTCCATCCTACATTAAGACTTCTTTCACAGCTATTTAGCTCGGCAGCCTACTCCCCGCTGGGGTCTGCCCCTTGGGCACGTCAAAGCTTCAGACCTGACAAATCACACACAGATGAAGCTGTACAGTTTTTTAAACGGTTTCATCAGTAACTTTTTTCCTTTTTCACTATCCTCCTTCATGTTAAGATTTTTTTCCCCCTGAATTACCGTTTCAGGAATGTTGATTTCTATTTGAGACTGTTTTTACATCAGACTTACAAACTAGCAATATCATTTATTTTATAGTAAATCAGACCGGAAGCCTTCTACTCACCAAGACGACAGACTGAAAGACCTATAGACCATTCTTAACTAGTATAACTATAATTTCATTATTAAGATCTATTTGCAGCAGGAAGCTTAGTGTTGTGAAATGTAGCTGACATTTCACAGGGTCTACCAGAATCAGAAAAAACTGTCAACCATAAAAATGCATCCAGTTTATAACAAATTACGGGTTGAGCCTGGAAATGTTTCTCAAATGGTTAGCAATATGCTCTTATCAGTATTTTAGCAAATTGTAACTAATGGTGCAACTCCATTTCCTGTTTAATTGATGAACTGAAAATGCTTGGTTGCTAATGAGTGTATTAGCAAACAATGTCCCCTTCACGGGCTTAAATAGATCAGGATTTCTTAAAAGCAGCCTACTGTTCTTATTTTCATATAAAGAAAAATATTGACTGCCACAAAATTGCTAGTCAACTGAAGAAATGGTGTAATTATTGCTGTATCGTCATTTTGGCAATGTCCAACAACCAGATTATAGTCCTCTAGTTCTCACACTAGAAAATAGTTATTTTCTTTTGCAAACCGTGGGCTTTTATTACATTTTTATTCAGGACAAACAACACCTGAAGATCTTAACTGCAGACGAAGCAGAAAACTTAGAAGTGAGAGGGGGAAATATGTATTTGAATGATTCTCCTCTCCTAAGTCCTGTTTTAAACTTAGCTCAGTATGAAAGTACGCATCGACAGGTTCTGGTTGAACCATAAAATGTTGCTGGTTGAAGCTAATTAAGGACAGGTCTAAATAGAAAAAGAAAAGGAAGGGGAATCAAAGGAATTACATTAGGTGTCAGGATGTTGTTTGGGGACTTTTATTAATATTTAGAATTTTATAGTTATAATCAGGGAAAAGCCTAAATTCTAAAAATGTCCATTTTATGTCATAATTTCATATTTACATTATTTTTGCAATAAGATACATGTCAGCAGGCAAACATCTTGAAGAAATCATTTTGGCATTGGCGCATTAACACATTATGGTGAAAAGAGAGGCTTGTGCTTTTCACGCAGTGCATTTCAGTCTTCAATTAATGTGAAAGCACTACAATGCCTATGCAACTTCTCTTGCCTAGTGGTGCACCATTTATCATTGCAGTTTTACATTGACCTTGACACCCACTTCATTAGAATAAAGATTGTCTACCATTTAGGTTACATTGTTCCTCTGCACAGAGACCCCATGCAAATTTCTGTTCAGATAGAAGAGCTGCGAGGCTGTCAGAGGTCATCTGCATTAAATGATTGCAGCTATTTTCCAACTGCTTCTTTTCATTCTACTCAATTCAGGCTAGGAGGATCAATCAAGTCCTCTGCCTGAAACAGTGGGACTGCTGGGAATATAACTGTTTTTGGTAGTAGTGGATATGCCCTAAACAGTATTAAATATTTAATATAAACTCATTAAAGGCCATGCAAAGGCTTCAGAAAGATATCAAGTTTATAGAAAAAGCTAAGGGGCTAGAGAACCTTTTAAGAAATAAATAGAAGAATAATAAATTTTCAGAGTATGATTACAGTAGTTGTTAAACTTAGTAAATCTTTTTTGTAGGAGACTTTTTTCTCTCATCCTTAGGGAAGGGACAGGAGAGACAGACTTGGTATTCTTATGCAGTATTTTACTTAAAATCAGCACTGAAAAGTTTTCAGTTATAGTGGTTTTATTTTTGCTCTCTCACAGGGAATTTTGCTCTGAGTATTTATTAGAAAAAGCTTAGGTATTTGTTATGTAAAAGGAATGATTCGAGAAATAAGTTGCCAGGTTTCCTACTTAAGTTTTCTGAGTGATATAATTGGAATTAAATTATTAATGGGAGATACTTTAAAAAAGATTGTTTTATGATCTTCTATTAGGGAATTTGCAATTCATTTTAATATTTGTAGTTTGATTTATATTAAAGATAATGCAATCTATGTCCAATTAACAATACATGGCCAATGTAATGTGATTTCCAGATCATGCAAATGGAATAAGCTAGAAGAGGGGGGAAAACTCAATTCTTAACCTCAGATGTAATTTGCTGTGCGAGTTCTGGCAATTTTAAATGACATTGCACTTTTTAATTTTTCCAAAGGCTCAGCAGCAGATTTATCCCAATCAAGAAAGCCTATTATTAATTTACAAGGACAATTGTAGGAGTCTTTATAATTTCTCTGTGCAATTATTCGCCATAAATTGCTAATGGTAAAATACAAGGAGTTTGCAAGAAATAAAGACCATTATTTGTCTTGGGCTTGAACTCTCTTCTTCAGTTTTGAAGATCTTCGCTAAGTGCTGGTGATAGTGGCTCCATGTGAAACATCACATGCATCCTGAGATGCTGGATGCTGGTGTTCTGAAAAAGGGGGCAGCATAAGTACTGCTGCAGAGGGGACACTGGCCTTTAGCAGATTCCTGCACTCGGCATGTACAGCTGAGCTGTGGACCCTGGACTTTCATATAAAAAGACTCTTTGTTCACCACTGAATGGCATTAGGCATGGACTTGCTGAGGGGCCACCATGAAGCCTCACATGAGGAGGGTAAACACTAGCCCGAAAACACAATATGGGAGTCATAGATGGACACATCCCTGCACTTTTGTGCAAAACTGCATATTTTCATAAATAATTTTGCCAGTGGTTTGGTGTTTTGGTGTGTTCCTAGCATAAGCTTTCTTGTTGATAGACTACGGTATATTTTCTTTTCTCAGTGTATTTTCTTTGTCTGTCATGTCTTTATGGAAAAGGCATATATGCTGGATATGCAGGTATTTATGGTATTACTTTGCACTGGGGAAGATAATCATACTGTTATTCTAATAACTAGATCATTTTATCCTTGCTTTTACTCTTCCTCATATAAAATCACATGAAGCCTAGTTAAAATACGGTATAAGATGTAAATATGCAAACCCTGGAGACACAGAATCTGACAGCCCTATTCTAATAATCAAGAAAATTCTTTGGTTTAATTCTTGTGTTTCTCATAGCCAAAACTTCACTCTCCTCTCAGCAATGTCTGGTCTCTTTTCAGCATAACCAACAGAAGCACCATACAAAAGTCTTACAATGGATGTCTTAATCTCTCTGTGTGCTTTTAGAGCATTATTTTGAATTCCATCATGCTGCCTTTTTTCTTTCCTCTTCTGAAGTTTTATTACAACAGCAGAATTCCCAGGGAGCTTTGAGGGCAAGGTTCACATAATATAGCCCTGAAGTTTTGCTTAGGTGGAATCCATCCCCCAGTCCTGGCCATCTTTTGATGATCTTTCTATTTCAAAAAGATTCACTGGGTAGAGTCTTGTAGCATTAGCTGTATGTAGTTTATTTTTTATTTTTTTATTTACTAGACAGTGAGCATCGACATCCCTTTCATGATGCTTTCTTTCTCTGACCTCACAGTGACAAGGCATCTTGTTCTTTAACATTGAGGGAGGCAGAAAAATGCTTGAGTTGCTCAATGTGTGCCTTCTATACCAGTTTCAAAATGGCTTATTCTTCTGGTTTCCATGGTGACAATTAACACTGTTTCAAGGCATTGTTCCAGTCTCCATTTGGGCAGAATTTTCGGTGTGATTTTTAACAAAAAAAAAAAAAAGGAGGGGGGGAAGGTTTTAGGAGGGAAAAAAGCCTTTAGCATAACTGTCAAAAAAGTTGTCTCAATCAAGTCTTCATGCATTTCTAATTATATTTACTTCAGAAATCCTGTTTTGGCTAACTTCATTTTATAATTCAATTTTAGTATTTGTGCTTTTAAAAAGTAAGCACTGAATAAGAATTTTCTAAAAACTTCTTTAATTCTTAGTTTTTAAAATAAGCTAGTGTTTGTGGTTATATTTAACTGTTTTAAAGTTTTCTTTATATATCTCTATACACACACAAGAGTGGCATTTAGGATAGGAGTGGCCTGTGTCTTTAATTTAGGTCATTCACAGATCTATTAGGAGGCTTCATTAGTCAAAATTGAATTGGCCAAGCAAATACACTTAATAATGTAAATATGCCCTTTCAATAGAGTATATTTTATTTTTGACTAGACAGAGAGGCCCACAGCAGGTGCTGTGGGGAAATTAAATACTGGATGCTTATTTACCTTAGCACTCAAGAAAAGCCATCTGACTTTAACTTGTTAATCTCATTTTTGACTATTGGAAGAGTAGTCTGTATCATAACGTCCCTAGACTACAGGACACAGCTGGGCAGCCTCTGCTCACTTACTGCTGTGGACAGAATGAATATGAAGATTAAATTATTTTCTGACCACAGACTAAAGTAGCCCTACTTGATAGAATGACCAAGAACTAGATGGAGCTGGCAGTTGGTTGTCCCTGTCTAATGCTGCTGAGAATGTTGAAGGGAGAAAAGCAAAAACATACTCCCATCAACAAAAATATAACCCTCTGGCATGATAACATATACAGCTTGAGGCCTTAAATTGTGTCAGATTCAACCTTCAGAGTGCTTCAAAAATTAAAATAAACATTTTCACCTTAAATTATGTGACATTCTGTTACCTCTTGTGCACATACCAATACTTACCTAACAATTAGCTGGATTCTCTTAGCATTTATAGTTTGAAGGCATTGTCTGTCAATCCTCTCTCTCATCAATCTGTTTATACAGTAGGTTATGTGCTGACAAAGAGCATACCTGAAGACAATTTTTTTTTAACGTAGTAACTTTTTATAATAGCTGTTGCAGTGACTACCAGTGCTAGATTTCACAGAGAAAATTAATTTATTATATCTAAAAGTACATTAATTGCTTTTTATATATTTCTTATTACAAGACTGTGTTTTTTGTAGGACACATCTAAGCTGTTGCCTTTCATGACTGATCTGCTGTGTAGTTGCTGTTCAAAGTTGGGGTAAAGAGAGAGGGTGAGCATGTTACAAGTGAAAGTGATAACTGGTCGAGGCTTCTCCTGGGTAGCCCAGGTGGAGAACTCCTTCTGTCAATTAATGCACGTGGCATAAGTGAAAGATGTGAATAGAATTCTTCTGCTTGCTTGAAATACTCGTTCCTCTAGTATGATGTCAAAGAAGTCTTACCAAATTAATTATGTAAACCTTTGTCAGCAATATCACCTTTAGTGGGGCATCAGATTGCATAAAGCAGATTGCCCTTTCCTCCAATCATTGCTCTGATAAATAAACAGTTAGGTTTCCAGAATGCTTGTGAGTGTTGAGTCCAAAGGACTTGAGCAGACAGTGTGTTTTATAACTGTTGTAGTAATGTGGTCATGGTAATTGCCTGCCATTAGAAAATGAATTCAGAACTCCCATGTTTCACAGGCCAAATTCTGAAAGAACTCTAAAGCAACCCTTGATTCTTTTCATTATACATATTCATGTAATTTTGGATACTCTGACTCCCTGATCAACATTCATTAATACTATGAAATGCTTTAAATCACCTCATTTAAAACATTTTGTTCTGTGATCCACAAATGACTAACATTTGGAGAAGTTTACATAATACAAATGATGTGCATGTTTAGTGTAAATGAAAGATTAAAATATGAAGCTAAAAGTATGCAAACATATGCAGGAAAATGCTGAGGGCCTGTTAACTAAAACAAGGATTTTATACCTTCTTTTCCTTTAAGCTGCTTCTAATTGTATTTTAGTTGGGGATCTTATGAAATATCATGTTCTCAGGTGAATAAAATCACCCAAGTGCTTGGGGAGGTTTTGAACTTGCTGATTTCCTACCTTGCCAGACAAAAGCTTTTCTTACTAGATCTGATAAGGTGCTCATTTTAGCTCAGTTAGGACAATGGACCTTGGTAACCTTAGTTTCACGCCTTGAAGAAAGAAGTTTAGGGATTGTCAGTATACATTTGGAAATGTGCTAAAGTGGTAAAATAGGTTTAATACTTTAACCAGAATCTAGTTTTTTTCTGTTCAGCAGTGTTTTTATGTGCACATTTAAAAAATACATCCACAGTCATTTATAGTTGTCCATAATATAGGACTTTCTAACTATGAAGATAGAGTTATTTGAAGAGAATCCCCCTAGTAACTGTCACATTAAATAGCACTTACATTATTGCTTGCAAAACATCTTTTAGGAGACACTCACTTGACAGTTTGTTAGAAAACCATGTATATCAGGGGATGAGAGTTATGTAATTGATTGTGATGTTTGGGGACATTTTATAGTAATCAATAAGGAAGCATAGATTTGTAACCATTCTTAAAGAGGTGTTTTTTCCCTCTCTCTATATATACCTCTTCTCCAAACCTACACAAGTAAAAAAGTAAATGAAAAAAAAATTAAGAATTCAGAGGACTTATAGGAAAAGGAAAAAATTGCACAATTTTTAGAGATCAATTTATTTGTACCACTCTGAGACTGGTCCCTTAGAGGGCAGAAATGACTGATGGGCAATACTCCAGAGCAAATATTGACCAAGACTAATTGTAATATTAAATCCCCGTAGACCAGGTATTTTCATTTGGAATATTTCAAGATAAAGATCAAATATGTATACAAACTTTAGAAAGGCATAAAGCTTATTCAACTAAATAGAATACCTTGGATGTTTGTGTGTGAATATATATAAAACCATTATATATATATATATAAAACCATTATCAGCATTTTTCTCAAAAACTCAATGTTCTTAGTTTAGCTTTACCATAAATTATATTGGGAAAAAAACTTTTAACACCTGTGAGCCTCACTAACTCTGTGCTCAAAGATTTTCTAAGAACACCTCTTTCCCTAATGAAATCTTTTTTCTCTTCCCGTTTTAGCGTTACAGTGTGGAAATGTCCATCAGGGACCTGAAAAAGACGGAGCTGCTTAGTAAGGTTGAAGCTTTGAAGAAAGGTGGCGTTTTACTACCAAATGATCTCCTTGAAAAAGTGGATT
Source organism: Capricornis sumatraensis (assembly GCF_032405125.1). Classification (NCBI taxonomy): domain Eukaryota; kingdom Metazoa; phylum Chordata; class Mammalia; order Artiodactyla; family Bovidae; genus Capricornis; species Capricornis sumatraensis. The sequence continues at coordinate 50,342,324 of NC_091087.1, forward strand.
CAATTAATGAAAAATGGGAACTGCTTGGGGTATTTGCATTTTTATTACTGTTTGTAGGTTATGTGTACATTTTTTGTGTAGTGAAGTACTCTATCTGTCTGATTTCTAATTTGAGGCACAAATATCTCTCTTTTTCAATTCACTACCTACATTTCAAACAAGCTATTCATGCTATTATGGGGGAAAAACACTGCTTTTCCTCTTCTGTTGATTTTTTTTTTTTACTCTGAGCTTGTCTCCTTTCAGATTTTTAATAATTTGGCTTCTTTAATACATAAAAAAGTAAGTAAAATATGCCATGTATTATGGGTAGGCACCAAGTCAACTATAATACAGTGTATCTGATATACACTGACTGTCATGCTTGAATGACTGTTAATAGAATTTATTCCAAAGGTACATGTTGGAGACATCACTGTTTAACTATTTACTGTAGCCTTCAGATGAAAAGTGGGGTTGCCACCACAGCTTTCAAGTCACACTAAAGCCACCAAAACAAAGATGCAAATTTGACCCAAATCTGAATGGTAGAATTACACTGGCCTCTGTTTTGTGCCTCAATTTCCAGCTCACTTTTAACAAAGGCCAAAAAAAAAAAAGTTTCATGTAATTCATTTCACGCCATGATGGGCTGGGTCTCAGCCAAGCACTGAGATGCAAGAATCTGGCAAAAAGGCAATATAGAGATTCTGTTACCCAGAGACCAGGATGGCACCGTGCAGGGGACAGTTCTGTCCTTTTGTTGGAAGATAGCTGAGAGAGAGAGGTTAGACTCGATTTTTTCATCAACTTCTCTCTTAAATTGCCTTCACTTCAAATCAAGGGTAAGCTAAATTTGTCAATTACTTAAATGATTAATTCTAACAGCTAAGTATGGGTGGTGTCAGTTATGGAGCATGATTTTGCATGCCTTCCCTTTCCTGACTTTTTTTTTTAAAGGAATAATACTCCAAAAATATTTTGAATAAAAGCTCTCCATGTACCTTGATGACTTGGAGGAATGCCATGTTCAGTTTATGCCATGCTTAATCTAGGTGATTAAAAAACTGCAAGTAGAAATCCTTGCTTTCTCATCTAAATTCACCACACTCTGCAGTTGTACAAAGTAACTTAAAACATTAGAAGTTTTTATTCTGACTTATTGTTACATTACTTTTCAATTATTATTAATGGCTTTCATTTTATTATATGGTGATTTAGATCCGAACCTACTAAATTCTATAGAATTCATTGATCCCATTTAGGAGAAATGTGGTTAGTGTCTGACATTTTAAAGACTGTTTACTAAATAGATGAGAGCAGCAACTTTATTTGCTCAGTAGATAAAGTGATGGTTTGTCTGTGCTACATTTTCACATATCTGTTTCTAACTTGGTAAATGATTAATAATAATCTTTTTGGAAAATTGTTTGAAGTATGTCATATATATAGTTCCCTAAACAAAAACTTTAAATCAAGATAATATTTAAAAAAGAACGAGAATGTTTCACTATCCTTTATGAGCCAAATACCTTTAAAATGGTTGCCATTTTGACAAAAATATCATTTGAATGCAATATGCTGAGTGTTGTTATGATTTCCGGGGAGAGAAGGGTGGAAGGAAAATTTTAACAAAACCTGTGCCACACTACCACCACCAGGCATTCTGCTTTAATTGGCATGATTACATTTTAATTGGCATGAAAAAAATTTAAAGACAAGGATTTTAACTTCTAACAATGGTAAAATAGAGGGATATGGTTTTTAATATTACTTTCATCTAAGGTGAACAGTGTGGAGTGGAAATACATTAGAATGAAATGTCAGTGGTGCGTACAGTTTAATCTGTGAAATTTTGTCCCCTGTGCTGCATATTACTCTGTCTCAATTGCATATTAAACAACCCTATCAAGGCAGGCATTGGCATCTGCTGTGCTGACACAAATTGTGAATTAAATGAAATTGATGTCCTCTGTCGTATATTTATGAAGACGGACCATTCTCTGAAGTATTCTGTTTATGAAGAATTTATGATTGCAAACTGTTCCAGAACAAAAAAGTGGCAATAAATTCTTTTTTGTGACCCTACCCTCCAAGGGCATTGATTTCACCTCCTGCTGCTACTTTTGTTACAGCATAAAAACAATAGCTAAATCTGGATTCCACTGAGGGTCTTCAAATTATCAATATTTGCACCATGAAAATACAAGGGTGTTGCCAGGAAAGGCTATTTTTCTGTTACGATCTCCTGAAGATACTATTTACAGAATACTACACAGTAGATAAATGTTGGTTGACTTCATTTTATTTGTGTTTTAAAGCTGATATTTGTAGGTTTAATTCATCCTTATAGATTAACTCCTTTTGATGCTCCAAACAGATTGTTTTTCACCAAAAAAAAAAAAAAAGCAAAAAAGCCTTCTCTGACTATACTCCAAGCCATAGTGGTTCATCTAAGCAGAGTTCTAGCATGGTGGATTGGGACTCATTTTAACACTTATTTTAGAGAATCGAGCATCCACAAATGTGAAGTGGGAAGAATTGAAAGGTTGAATGATTTCCAGGGCAGGTAAAATCTAGCACCAAGGAGGTGCCGCCCCTTCTTAAAAGCCTTGAATCATAAGGTTTGGGGAATTGTACTTCACAAAACAACAAAAAAAGAAATTTCATTCTCTTTTGTGCAATCTTCTCTTGGCCTCTTTAACATATTGATTAAACTCAAACTTCTATCTCCTGAAATTTTTAGGCAGAGAATTTTTACTGTAAACTCCTGTCATGAGAATTCAAATGAATTTTTATCAGTGACCATGGTGAACTTTTGGGTCAGAGCTCCTTTCTGTTAGAGGAAATTATCAGTGAATGAGGTCTTCTTAAGCCTCTAGTGATAGTTAGAACAACATCCATGGCTTGAGAATCAAGTTCTTAATGGAACAATGAGCTCATCTGAACTGAATGTCAGTCGTGACATGGTGGCTGCAGCAGACACCTTCCAGGTGGGCTCTTGTCACCAGCCAAACTGTGATATGTATTTGGTACCTATGCTAATCAGTGTTTTTTCTTTTTTTTCTGTTGGTGTTTTTGTTTTTAATCTGCTGCATTAGAAAACCCTAGGAGAGAAGATCCAGGACACAATGGCGGGCCACAGTGGGTCGAGTACACGTGACCTGCTCTCTCCTGAAAGCGGAAGCCTGGTAAGGCAGCTGGAGGTCAGGATCAAAGAACTGAAAGGGTGGCTGAGAGATACAGAGCTTTTCATCTTCAATTCCTGTCTGAGACAAGAAAAGGAAGGAACAATGAATGCTGAGAAACAACTGCAATACTTTAAGGTAATAAAAAAACAATCAAAGTTGATAAAAAGCTTTCTTTATGGTAGGGATGAAATATTTATCAAGTACATAAAGTATTATACCGATGTATCTATGTATCACTGTGCACTTAAATGTTTCCTTGAATTTATAGACACCCTCCACATTTCTTATATGCCAGCGTCAGTGTGTTTATAAAGATGAACATTAAGCATATCAAATACACATTGTGTAGGGGAAATCTCTACTGTTTGTGGGTTTTGTGCAGTGCCTATTGAAGGAGGGCTTTGATAAATTAAAAGCAGACCAGCAGACACTCAAGACTACCAAGGACTTTGAAAGGCAGACCTACATGTTCTATAAATAATGTGGCTAAAAATACTTCTATAAATTGATATGATAAAAGCATGTGATTTAGTTGAAGAGTATTAATGCTAACAAAAGGAAATATAATTTTTACATATGAAAGAATTAGCTACTTACAGAAGGAAGAAATAAAGTAAAAGAGGTTCCTACATTAGAGGCATTTTCCTCCATAGAAAAATGTCAACCTTAGCAACACAGCTGTGTGCATGTTTGTGGTATGTCCACGAAGTGTTCCCCTTGTTTGTTCCCATGGTTTACACAATATCTATTCAAAAGCAGCTTAAAATTCAAATGCTGGCTCTTACCGGCCATACTAGCCTGTACTACTTGAGCCCTCCCATAAATTCAGTGATTATTTGGGCACTGGCTGGTGTCAGCCTAAGGCTTTTGGGTTGCAAAGCTGAATTTGCTGGCTTGATAGGTTTGAAAGAGGAGAAAGGGGAAAATCAAGAAGGAAAGAACTTCCTGACACCTAGCAAGTGGTTCTTCTCAAAGCCTTCTAGGACCAGGTTTTCTTCATCGCATACCTTCTGCCCTGCCCTCTTTTAGCAGTGTACATATCAGAGAATGTAGTCACATGTAGCTCACCTTCCCTTGCCAGACAGGCAGGCTCCCCTTGCTCACCTGCATAACCCAAGAAGAGGCCCCCGTCCAGGGTAACGGCACTGTATTTCTCAGTGAACCATCTGTATCACATACCTACACATTGCTTTTTACTTGAATTCCTTGTCTGCCATTGAGTTGAAGTTAAAAGTCTCTTGCCAAGGCAAATGGGTTTCACTCTCCAACATCTAATATCCGAAAGATTTGTTATTTGACTTCCGCTTGTTTAACTCTAACCCTCTCCATTTCAGGGAGATGGAGTCTTCAGATATTTCTCTCTGTGTTATTTGAACTTTACAGGTACCTTGCAAAGCATCCTGGTCATCAATAGGCTAGATGTTGTGTAACATATTTCCTTTCTGTTATGCCTGTTTTGCAGCTTTAGTGAACTGGTTAGTGGCCCCAGTTAGTTTTATGACCTTGGTCATAGTTCTTGTATGACCCCTGGTGCCTCAGTTTCTTCATCTATGAAGTGGTATGCTGGTAATATGTATCTCACACAGTTATGAGCTCATATGTGTAAATCATTCTTTCTACTTTTTGTAGATGCATTCATAAAGGATGAAATTTCTTAATAAGACCAAAGATGTTACATAATAATTGGAAATAGTAACAGGAACTTTGTTATTACAGTTATTTATATACCTGCCTACCTACCTACTTGGCTCATACATAGGTAACTGAAGGCCATTTTTTTTCACATCCACTATTATCATAAATGGAAGCATAAGCAGTTCTGCATTGATTCACTGATGCTGCCAGGTGATGTTAGCTTTATGCTTTAGGTTTTTATAGTGTCATCAATGTCATTTTCAGCTAGGTCCTAGTAACAAATTTAAAAGAGATTAAGAGAGACAGAGATATGTCTCTCAGCTTCCAAATCATTAAACAGTTTCTAGGAGTTCCAGTCATTCACTAATACTTTCTGGCCGCTAGGGAATATTCACTACACCTAATTCATTATTTACCATGTGTACTTTAGTGCCTGAAAATCATCATAGAAGTTTTCTTTTAGACGTACTAGAGATACTTTTTGCTGTTTTATTTTTTTCTTCAAAGAAAAATCATTTTTATGTTTTCAGTATCACTATTCATTAAACTACTTTTATGCCCCACTTTCACTTATTTGGCTATTTTTTTAAAAATATAGTTATTATTACATTATAGTTAATATAGTTATTAATAATAACTAAATAATAAATGATAATAACAACACTTTGCCATCTGAGCCACCAGGGAAGCCCAAACTAATAATACAGTTATTATTATTTTAAAAATAATAAATAATATTTCCTACTCCAAACAACAGATAGGATCTTGATGGTAATATATAGCTCATCTTGTATTTTTCCCAGCCCTGTTCCATCCCCTGCTACCTTACCTAAGATAGCATGATCCTGAATCCCACATTCTCTATTTACTTGCTTTCCTCTGGTAGGAAGGAATATTTTTAATTTTAGTTGCTTTTAACTTCATTAAAAAGTAATCATGCTGTATGTTATCTTTTAGGATTTCTTTTTCACTTAACATTATAATGCCAAGATTCATTCATCTCATAGAGTGTGGCTATAATTCACTTACTTTGACATTGTGTGATATTCCATTGTATGTACATGTATCTCAATGTTACTAGCAACATATGAGGTTGGTATTAGGATCCCGACTTTGCAAATGTGGAAACAGGCACATGGAAGTTAAGTTTTGTGTGTCTAAGGCCACACTTGGTAGAATTTGGTTTTCAATCCAGAACTGTCTGACTCTTCTAAAGCCCATTCTTTGAACTTCTATGCTAAATTGGTTATTTATTGGTATTTACTAAATGCCTTCCCATGCCAAGTGACTAAAGGGAAGAGCAAGACAGAACTAAACGTGATTGTTTCTTGGTGGTAGTTTTATTAGTCACAGTCTTCAGCAATTTGGCCAGAATAGCAAATTGCTGTAGCTATTAATGATCTGCTGCTGCTGCTGCTGCTGCTGCTAAGTTGCTTCAGTCGTATCCAACTCTGTGCGACCCCAGAGACGGCAGCCCACCAGGCTCCCCCATCCCTGGGATTCTCCAGGCAAGAACACTGGAGTGGCTTGCCATTTCCTTCTCCAATACATGAAAGTGAAAAGTGAAAGTGAAATCGCTCAGTCGTGTCCGACTCCTAGTGACCTCATGGGCTGCAGCCCACCAGGCTCCTCCGTCCATGGATTTTCCAGGCAAGAGTACTGGAGTGGGGTGCCATCGCCTTCTCCAATTAACGATCTAGAGAGGTGAAAATATTTGTGTTTTTGTTTTACAGATTTGTACAATATCAGTGTCCATTTTTTTTTGCCATGTGTCACTTTTAAAATTGAAGCTTTTAAAACTTTTTGAAATTATGGAGTCCTGATGATTTTCTTTTATGAGGTGGAACTCTAGTCTCTTCTAAAGTTTTGACCTTGAGGAATTTGGTCAGATAAGCTAAGTGCATCTAGCATGACAGTACTCTTTTTTTTAAAAAATAAAGCTTTATGCATATTTGTTGTAATAAATGTGTTTCCTAGCCATAATTATAAATATTTCTGAGCTGTTTGCTCTTTAGAGCTTCATGTATAATTGGTTAAGTGTTCTGTATATTACCACATTCATTGGAAGAATGAAACCAAATGTTTGTAGTATAATAATATTGTAATATAATGTTTATAACCTGTCAAAGTCATAATTGGTAATAGGCATATGCAGAATACGAACTTTTTACTTACCCCAAATCCAAAAAAAGCAGATAACCTCTGCCTTCCTAAGTGATAAAACCACTTAGATAAGAGAGTTATTAAAGAACCTTTGTATGTCAAAAACTCTTTGCCACGTTCCACCTCTTCTTGTGGGTTCCCAAATGTCTACTGCTGTCATTGGTCACACAGAAGACAGGCTTTATCCACAGGGTTTAGCTTTATGATTCTCCGTTCTCTAAAGTCTCAGGCTTTTAACAGAATGAATTTCTTTATGTGACACCCAGAGTAATGATAGATAGGCCACAGTGCACTGCCCAGGAGAACAGGGAAGGAGGGTGCTGCATATAAAAATGAAAATCCGTCGCTTTGTAGACACGACCGTTTCCTTCTCAGAGCCTGGTCTGGGATGAGAGAAAGGATCACGGTCTTACGTTTTCAGAAAAAGAAAAAAAAACAATTGTGGAATTTATTTTTTTCCTTTAAGGCAGTAATGTGATAAATGTGGGATTAGACATGAGGCAAAATTCTACCTAAGAAAGAGTCAGAGCCCTGGATGGGAGAGACAGGAAGATGTGAGCCCAGGGACAGAAAGGCAAAAATGGTTCAGGAGTGAACACACTGTGACAACAAAATGCAGAGAGCACATCAGAGATCTAATGAGGCCAGCTGGCAAAGGGCCCCTTAGAGCTGTGTGTGTGCAGCTTCAATGCCATTGGCTGAAAAACACTGCTTTTTAACAGTGACCCTTCAGAGAGAGAGAAAAAAAATAATTCCTTAATCATATGTTCCTTGTACCCCGTAACGAAATTCATTATTCTAAAGACTCAAATTGGGAGAAATTATCCATTACCAGTTAAAAGAGCCTGCAGCGCTGGACTGGGTCCAGAACCAGCCTAGGAAGGATAAGTTTAGACCAGCCAAGAGGCTCTGTCACTGACAAGAATGAGTGGAATAGACATGGTAACCTTCTCAATGACTGATGTCCCAAATTTGCTTACTAATTTAAATTTGACCAAGCACTTCATGCATGTTATTATATTTAAACCTTACCCTAACAATATAAGTTGAAAATTGTGATCACCTTCTTATGTGTGTTTTTATTTATTTTTATGAGTGGAGAACTTGAGATACAGAAAGTTAATGTGAATTCAGACAGCAACCAGCAGTGAAGACAGAGCAAAAGCCATGGGCTTTAGGTTCAGATTTTAGTATTCTCCCGTTCTGTCATTTGCTGACCCTTAAATACACTGAAACCTTGTTTTACTGTAAATCAAGGGTTAGCAAACATTTTCTGTAAAAAAGCAGATAATACAGTCTCTGTCGCAGTTCAACTCTGCTGTGCTGTGCTAAATCAGTTCAGTGTGTCAGATTCTTTGCAACCCTATGGACCATAGCCTACTAGGGTCCTCTGTCCATGGGATTCTCTAGTCAAGAATACTGAAGTGGGTTGCTATGCCCTCCTGCAGGGGATCTTCCCAACCCAAGGATCAAACCCGAGTCTCTCATGTCTCCTGCACTGGCAGGCGGGTTCTTTACCACTTGTGCCAGCAGGGAAGCCCACTCAATTCTGCTATTGTAGTATAAAAGCAGCCGCAGATGATATATAAATGATATATATGGTGTGTTCAATAAAACTAACTTACTGAACTGTTTACAAGAGCAGTTGGTGGGCTAGATTTGACCAGCAGACTTTAGTTTCCTGACCCTGCTCTAGATTACAAAAATTACCAAAAGCATGGTGATGGGTACCATCTGCATGCTAGAACTGCAATTGGAGGAACAAAACATTCTTTTAATAACTGTGACAATGACAACCAGTACTTACTGAGCGCTCATGGGAGGCGAGTCACAGTTCCTAATTTTTTCCATTCACTTATTTAACACTCACGGTTGTGAGACAGTTGGTTTACTATCCCCTATTTATGGATGAGAAAACTGAGGCAGGGAAAATGGAAGTTACTCAAGACCATACTGTTAGTCAGAGATAGAGCCAATAGGCCAATAGTCAGACCTAGAAAGCTTGTTCCTGAATCTGCCACTACTGTGTAGACTCATTAGTCCCTGGGTCAGAGAACTATTTCTGGAAGAGAAAAACACATTAATTTGTAGCTTACTCTGTTGTTCCTTCCATTTCTGATTACGTGGATAGCCATCTATAGGATATTGGGTTGTAACCCCATCAGGAGTTAAAACCCCTGGCTATAACCTGAAATCAACCCCCATAAACAGAGGGCAAGAAAAGACAGAAGAAAGAAGCTTGACTACCCCAGATTGGTAGTTGGCAGTTTTAATAAGAAAGGAAACAGGAGGTTTGTCATGGGCAGCCATGAGACAAGTAGATTTCCATACCTGCCAGAATCTTAAAGGTTTATATAGAGGCTTGACCTGAGTTCAGTCATATATGTAGTCCATTTAGTCTTATCACCCACTCTTATCTCAAGGCCTTGTCCTTGGGACAGCTTCTAAGAGAGACAGGGGTGGAGACGAGGAGTCCGGTTGCCTAGGTTCAGCTTGAAGTTCAAATTGATAGTCATGCGAGTCAGTGTTTTAAATTTTGGAAGTTAAAATTTTTAGAGTAGGGTTTTAAACAGAATTTCAAATTAACTAGGAAGTTTGCAGCATTACTAAGTAATTAGCTGAAAGGGAATATCACTGATGTACTTTTACAAAATAGATAAATAGAAGAGCTAAACACAGTTCACATAGTTTAAGAAGTATTTTCCCAAATCTCACTCTGTCATTTCCAGAAATAAAAATAGAACCAATCTAGCCAAGAGGTTTAGAGGGAATTTCCCATGTCCAGTATAATCAATCTCAAATGGCACCACAAATAATCACACTTCCTGTGTCCTTCAAAACTCTCAACATTAGGAGGTAAGGTTGAGGGACAGAAGAGAATATGCTGGAATTTTGAGATATGAGAAAGGAGGCCATGTACCCTATAGGATCATCTCTGCTGCTTTATCCTAGAGCCATTCATTACAAACTTGGTAATGATGCTGTTGGCAAAGCTGCAAACAAAGAATTAACAGTAATTCAATCTGGCTGTAACAAAAGCTTGTAAAATGCCTTCAAAATCAACAGACCTCAGACAGGATTAAATCCTTTCTACGTGTCTTAAATACTTTTTTTTTTTTAAGCTATTATATTAACCATATATGTTCATAAAAAAAATACTGAAATCAGCTTTTATCAGATATTTTCCCCCACTGTATATATTTTAAAAAATCCATCATCTAACACTTCTTTGGAAGTAATTTTAAGTAACTGGATACAATCCACAATTGCCTTGTAAAGAGAAAAACATTGGCTGGATTAAGGTTGAGGTTCAAAGATAGATTTAAATAAATGTTATTCATACTAACCATCGGGGTAGTGGGAAGACCCACAGGAAATTTTTATAGGCAATTCCAGTGTAAGCCTTCTAAAATAAAGAAAATGGAGTAATTAAGGCCTAATTCATTCTGAGTACGCCTTTTTCTAAAAGACACTGAATGATTCCTGAAGTGGGGCATTTTGCCTCTGAGTTAAAGATGCAGAGAGGTAGCTATGTACTCATATCATATGTGTCATTTGTATTATTGCTCTCAGATACGACTCAGATGGTAAAGAGTCTGTCTGCACTGTGGGACACCTGGATTCGATCCCTAGTTTGGGAAGATTCCCTGAAGAAGGAGATGGCAGCCTACTCCAGTATTCTTGACTGGGAAATCCATGGATACAGGAGTCTGGCGGGCTACAGTTGATAGAGTTGCAAAGAGTCAGACATAACTGAGTGACTAACACACACAAAGGCTGAGATGGTAATCTAGAAAGATGACAGATATGTCACCTGTCCTTACTTTATCGCTGCCTAGAAAACCACAAATAACCGTCTTTAGGCTCTGAAACCACAGTGATGAATATTTCTGTTGTTACTTGATTTCTTCAGTTCAGTTGCTAAGTCGTATCCAACTCTGCGACCCCATGAACCACAGCACACCAGGCCTCCCTGTCTGTCACCAACTCCTGGAGTTCACCCAAACCCATGTCCATCGAGTTGGTGATGGCATCTAACCATCTCATCCTCTGTTGTCCCCTTCTCCTCCTGCCCTCAATCTTTCCCAGCATCAGGGTGTTTTCAAATGAGTCAGCTCTTTGCATCAGATGGCCAAAGTATTGGAGTTTCAGCTTCAACATCAGTCCTTCCAATGAACACCCAGGACTGGGCTCCTTTAGGATGGACTGGTGGGATCTTCTTGCAGTCCCAGGGACTCTCAAGAGTCTTCTCCAACACCACAGTTCAAAAGCATCAATTCTTCGGTGCTCAGCTTTCTTCACAGTCCAACTCTCACATCCATACATGACCACAGGAAACACCATAGCCTTGACTAGACGGACCTTTGTAGACAAAGTAATGTCTCTGCTTTTTATTTTTTTATTTTTTTCATAGTTTTAAAGGTTTATTTTTCTTTAAAACCTTCACCCAGTAAATATCAACTGGTTGATTTTTCTTGTGAAATCCAAGCAGTTTCATTTATTTGTTAGTAATAAAGATTGTAACTAGGAAAACCATCTAAATGATATATTCTTCAGATGACCATAATTAACCAAGTAGCTGATAATAAAAGGCAGATGGGAAATCAAGTAAGCGTGGATCTATAACATTTTTGCCTCTCAGAAGTTTGGAAAGATAAACTTTCTGTCTTTTTTTTGTTGTTGTTCTTTTTAAATTTAATTTTATTATTATTATTATTATTTTACTTTACAATATTGTATTGGTTTTGCCATACATCAACATGAATCTGCCATGGGTGTACATGTGTTCCCAATCCTGAACCCCCCTCCCACCTCGTTCCTCATACCATCTGTCTGGGTCATCCCAGTGCACCAGCCCCAAGCATCCTGTATCCTGCATCGAACCTAGACTGGTGATTCATTTCTTATATGATATTATACATGTGTCAGTGCCATTCTCCCAAATCATTCCACCCTCTCCCTATCCCACAGAGTCCAAAAGACTGTTCAATACATCTGTGTCTCTTTTGCCGTCTCGCATACAGGGTTATTGTTACCATCTTTCTAAATTCCATATATATGCGTTAGTATACTGTATTGGTGTTTTTCTTTCTGGCTTACTTCATTCTGTATAATCGGCTCCAGCTGCTTTTTAATATGCTGTCTGCTGCTGCTGCTGCTGCTAAGTCGCTTCAGTCATGTCTGACTCTGTGCGACCCCTTAGATGGCAGCCCACCAGGCTCCCCCATCCCTGGGATTCTCCAGGCAAGAACACTGGAGTGGGTTGCCATTCCTGCTCCAATGCATGAAAATGAAAAGTGAAAGTGAAGTCGCTCAGTCGTGTCCGACTCCTAGCGACCCCATGGACTGCAGCCTACCAGGCTCCTCCGTCCATGGGATTTTCCAGGCAAGAGTACTGGAGTGGGTTGCCGTTGCCTTCTCTGATGTGCTGTTTAGGTTGGTCATAACTTTCCTTCCAAGGAGTGAGCGTCTTTTAATTTCATGGCTGCAATCACTATCTGCAGTGATTTTGGAGCCCCCCAAAATAAAGTCAGCCACTGTTTCCACTGTTTCCCCATCTATTTCCCATGAAGTGATGGGGCCAGATGCCATGATCTTAGTTTTCTGAATGTTGGGCTTTAAGCCAACTTTTTCATGCTCCTATTTCACTTTCATTAAGAGGCTCTGTAGTTCTTCTTCACTTTCTGCCATAAGGGTGGTGTCATCTGCATATCTGAGGTTATGGATATTTCTCCCAGCAATCTTGATTCCAGCCTGTGCTTCCTCCAGCCCAGCATTTCTCATGATGTACTCTGAATCTAAGTTAAATAAGCAGGGTGACAATATACAGCCTTAACATTACTTAAATATTATTTTAGTTGTAAATAAACTCAAATTAGGAAGAAACTGGGAGTACACAATTGTAGAATTGCCCTTCATGTAGATAAGGTTGAAGCAGTGAATTTGATCCATTGCAGTATAGAAGCCTAAAGTTCAAGATGCTTGAGTTTATCCTATTTCTACCTATTTCTAATCCATGATTTTTCTTAAAGCCCCAGGATTCTTATCTTTAAAATAGGCATAGTAATAACACCTAATCTCATAGAGTGGCTATGAGTATTAAATGATATAATATATATGAAAGTTCTTTAAAATAGAGCCTGCCTGATGGGAACTCAATACATATTAGCTACCAACATTATAATTACTATAGCATAAACTTGCCCTTCTTAAAAGGCACTTATTTTAAAACAGTATATGTATATACAGTGGATAACATAAGTGGTAAATAGTAGATGGAGACCTTTCCATGGGTTTCAATTACTTCAGTATTAGTTGTATGATCGTTAGGAACTGAATTATCTGTTAGTTGCATCATTTATCTTTTACTGTGTAGGTAAGGAAGGTCACAAGAAAGTTGTTTTCCTCTCAAGACTAGAGAAAAAAAAGGAGGTAGTCAGCAGACCTCCGAAGTTTGTGCTCTGATCTATGGACTGGACAGCTTTTCTAGGGTGCAGAAAACTAGATCCCAGATTATCAAAGGTGGGTCTCCACATTGGGCTACTTTACAGGTTTTGTGCAAGGTAGGGATTCTTGGAGGGCATTTTCTTCTCTACTTTCTGTCTCCCTGACTCTCTTGTAAATACCCCTTTATAGCTTCATCATATTTCTCACAGATCATTGGTCTACAGATACATACATACCCCCACATACACAATTAGACTTTCATTTAAGGAAACAAACAAAACTTCTTTTTTTCCCCAATGTTCATGTTAAATTGTCAACCATCTTTCTATAATTTTCCATATCATTCTTTTATAATTTAACTAATCAATGGTATTCATTGAATATCCTCACTCGGTTCTGTTAGTTGGCAGTATTACAATCTAGGATTTTCAACTGTATAATCTCAGCAACTAATTTCTCTTCTCCTTGTCTAATATTTGTAAATTTGGGCTCTTGAATGAAAAAAATTCTCTTCAGCTGTAGCATTCTGTGATTCTGCACTAGCCATCTTTTTTCTATCATTAAATTTATTCAATGGCAGATGCCATTTAATTCCTCTAAACAATACTTTGGCTTTGGTGTAAAATTACTGGTTTATAATTAACTTTATATACCAGGATTCATGTTTGTGTCATTGAAAATGCTACCTCAGAAGGACAGAAGCATCTTTTGAACCCAAGTTGCAATGTTGTTACCTTTGTCACCATGGTTGTTGTCCCTTCGTACCCATTTTCTTTCTAACATTATAGTGTCTTTATAATTTGAGTAGAGATACTGCATAAAATGTAAAGGTAAACATCTTCCTAGTTATGAATTTCAGTCAGGATGCTGGCACAGGTAACATGTCTTATTGATTTAAAAGTAGAGAGAAATATGTCAGTAAAGTACTGGTGCAGATAGTACTATTAATATAACTATATTCGTTCTCATACTTTCAATAACTTCTTTTGGCATTTGCATTTATTTTATAAGAATATGAACAATATTTCAGAATTAATTATTTACACAAATTTTTTTATTGGTCAACCTCAATTTTTTTATACCATAGTTTTTTATTGAAAAAAATTATTCTTAATACTGATTCTTGGATTGTCTTCTAATAATTTTTATAGAAAAAGTGCATTCTTGGTATATTCCCCCAAACCATTGCATGTCTGAAAATGTATTTTTCTTGACCTCACATACAAACAATAGCTTGGCTGAATTAAAAATTTTGTTATGGGTTGTGTAATCTTTTGCCATCAAAACTGCTAATGATTCTTTTGGCATTTGTGGTGGTAAAGGTGAAGTCTAATTTTTGTGGCCACATAGTAACTTCGTTTTTCGCTTGTATGTGATAAAGTGTTTATCTCTTCTTCTGAGAGCTTGGTGAGTCCTACTTGATTTTGAAAAATTAAATTTCTGCTTTAGATCAGGAAAGTTTTCCTACTATTTGATTATCATTGTTTCTTTATATGTTTGGTGGTTTCACTTGTGGCTCAGCTGGTAAAGAATCTGCCTGCAATGTGGGAAACCTGGGTTTGATCTCTGGATTGGGAAGATCCCTGAAGAAGGGAAAGGCTTACCCTCTCCAGTATTCTGGCCTAGAGAATTCAGTCCATGGGGTCGTAAAGAGTCAGACACTCACTTTCACTTTGGTGGTTTAGTCACTAAGTCGTGTCCAGCTCTTGGTGACCCCGTAGACCGTAGCCCATCAGGCTCCTCTGTCCATGGGATATACCAAACAAGAATACTGGAATGGGTTGCCATTTCCTTCTCCAGGGGATCTTCCTGACCCAGGGATTGAACCCAGGTCTCTTGCATCATAGGCAGATTCTTTACCAACTGAGCCACCAGGGAAGATCTATATGTTTAGTTCCCTCCTTTTTGATGTCCTGTTCTGTATATACTGGTGAGCCTACCCTGACACATCATAAACCTAGAGTCAAGAGTTTATGTTAAACAGTTATGTTGTACATTGTGGGTCTGGATAAATGTATAATGACATGTCCATCAACATCCTGAGTAATTTCTCTGCCTTAAAAATCCTCTATATTCTGCCTATTCATTCCTCATCCCCCATTTCCCACCCCAACCTCAGGAAACCCTTGGTCTTTTCATTCCTCATACTTTTGCCTTTTCCAAAATATCATAGTTCTATCATAGTATGTAGCCCTTTCAGATTAGTGTTTGTCACTTAATGATATGCATTAAAGATTTCTCCATATCTTTTCATGGCTTAATAAGTCATTTCTTTTTGGCACTGATTAAGATTCTATTGTCTGGAGGTACTGCAGTTTATTAATTAATTCATCTACTAAATTACATCTTGGTTGTTTCCAAATTTCTGTAGTTATAAATAAAGCTGGTATAAATATCCATGTGCAGTTTATTGTGGGAATAGAACTTTTCAGCTCCTTTGGGGTAACTACCAAGGAGTGTGATTGCTGGATCATCTGGTAAGAGTGTAATCATATGGTAATCATATGGTAGTAAGTTTTGTAAGAAACTCCTAAAATGTCTCGCAAAGTGTTGGTACCATTTTGCATTCATACCAGCAATGAATGAGAGCTCCTGTTTCTCCATAATCTTATCAGCATTTGGTGTTATGTATTCCAAATTTGGGGCATTCTAATAGGTGTGTGATGATATTTCATTGTTTTAAGTGTATAAACTTGTTAAGAGTAGGAACTTTTAAAACAATTTTTATTGAAATGATTTACAATGCTACTCTAGTTTTGGGTATACAACAAAGGGATTCAGTTGTAGATAGATAGTTTCTCTTATAGTTTATTATGAAATACTGAGTATCATTCCCTGGGCCATACAGTGAATTCTCATTGGTTATGTATTTTATATATAGTAGTCTGTATCTGTTAATCCCAAACTCCTAATTTATACCTCCCCCTTTGGTAGCTATAAGATTGTTTTCTGTCTGTGAGTCTATTTCTGTTTAGTAAATAAGTTCATTTTTATCATTTTTATAGATTCTACATATAAGTGATATCATATGATATTTGTCTTTCTCTGTCTGGCTTTCTTCACTTAGTATGATAATTTCTAGGTCCATCCAGGAGTAGGAACTATCTTCAAGTTTTTGTTTTTTTACATGCCCTTCACAGTAATACAGACATTGCTTTAGGGTTGCTAGATACTAAAGAAGTACTTAGCAGATTGTAGAATTTCATCACAAGATGGTATTTGAGGTCATTTGGCTAGCTCAACCTCTGGTAAATTAAATAGTTCACCCAAGACCACACAACCAGAGCCAGATGGCAGCCCATATCTCCTAAATCCTAATCCAGGCCATAGTCCAATAATACCAAGTCGATGATTTTATGAGTCATCACTGATGCCTTTGTAATTTTCACATCTTAATTATTCATCTATAAAATAGGGTAAACCCATCTCATTCGATGAATAGAAATTAAAAATGATCATCACAACAATCACTGTGATTGACAGGAAATGTAGAAACACTAATACTATGAAGCACTGTTTTAAACAG
Organism: Capricornis sumatraensis; assembly: GCF_032405125.1. Lineage (NCBI taxonomy): Eukaryota > Metazoa > Chordata > Mammalia > Artiodactyla > Bovidae > Capricornis > Capricornis sumatraensis. Next base: position 50,359,265 of record NC_091087.1, read on the forward strand.
TATTACAAATAAGTATGACAACAAACTAAGGCTCTTCTGGCATTGGAACTCAGAGACTAACCATCTTGACCTGCAACGTCTTCTCACTTCCAGGGCCCTATTCGCAGGAGTTCAACTCAGTATGGAGTTTGCTATCATTTTTCCCCTTGTGTTTGTGTTTTACCTCCATATGAGGAGCTTAAGGAGCCTTACACGCATTAACTCATTAATCCTCCCCAAACCTCTCTAAGATAGAGTGGAGGCATAAATCATTATTCCTATCTGGCAAAAAGATGGCCTAACATCTCTTTTAATTTTCCTGACACTCCAAATTATTGATTAAATCCTTACTTATACCCTATACATTTTAAATATAATATTTTCTTCCCCAAGGATTTTTTTCTCTCTTTTTCAGCTTAATGTCATCAAGGTAAGTAAAACCACGTAGACAGGTCTGATGTTAGAAGCTCATTTGAGATGCACAGGATAATAGGCTCCTCCTATTATCCTATGCTGGCTCCTCCTTGTCCTATGCTCTCCTCATTTTCTAAAAAATGCCCCTCTTTGTTGCTGCTCAGTCATGACAGGAGAAATGTCCTTTAGAGCCTGGAGAGATGTCTGAAAACCAATTCACTTCTTTATCTGTCAGCCAAGACTACCAGCAAGAGAACCAATGGATCCATTCAACTATAATATAAACTCTGGTAGAACAGACTTCACAGTTTTACAAAAGCAACACTGGCAGTTAAATTTACAGTCTTGTGTACTTTGCTTAGGCATGTGGTTCTCACTATGAAAATATTTGGAGTTAGACTTTGAAGATGTTAGAACATGACAGAGACATGAGGAAAATCTTGAGACCAAGTAAGGATGATTTGTGCAAATGATTGCAACAACCCACTTGTCCAATTAAAGCCATTGCCCACAGTGCAGGCCAGTAAAGAGGAAAATGAGTAAGAATGATACAGACTAAATGAAACTAATATTCTATCATCCCTAAAAGTTAATCAGCAAAGATGAGAGTCCTCTTGCAACTGAATTGAGATATTCAATGTTTTATTATTTTTTAAAGGACTACCATATGAAACTTCCTGTCTCGGAACAAAGTTATATAATAATCAGATACTAGAAGATGGTAAACACTAAAGAATCATTGCATTTTAGAGATAGGGTATTGAGGGCACATAAAAGTTCTATCGTTTACTCAAGATCACATAACTAGTTATTGTATGAGAAGACTGTAAGTTGTTTCTTTTCCCCCTCAATCCAAGTTGCCTCTCAAACGTCCCACGAAAACACATTTATGCTTAGATCACTTGTGTTCTGCGTTGCTGACAGATGAAGGAGATTAATGAGAAAACTATCCCCCAATGTATTTAATCTTGTTTGGGGGAGCAAGCAAGAGAAGGATGTGGTGTCTTTTCTCAGAAAAAGAAAACATATTCTTCTAAAAGGAAAATTAGCTTTGTTCAAGAAACTGCTCTCAAAAATTTCTCCTGGATCTCTGCTTTGTTTGAGCTATGGGAGTGTTTAAAGAATGAAGTTCTTATTACATTTCCTTCCCATAAGGTTGTGGAATATTGCTTTGAGCTAAGTAATCATTATAGCAATTTACCAGTTGGCTAATATTTAGTCAGCATCTCTCTACTACTTCATATAACAGTTGAAGAGTGTTTTGCCATTATATATTAGTTAAACTTCTAAACGACCCTGGGAGTGTGGTTAGTATTACTGCACATCTGGGAATACTGAAAGCCGGTGAAAAAGGAGTCGAGTTGCCCTGGGCTTCCTCCACAAACGCAAAGGAAAGAGCTAAGAAGCAAATTCCCAATGGTCCAAGCCCACAGGAAAGCATCCTATTTATTTTAGGTGCTATGAAAATAAAATCAGAAATATGAAGTTTATAGAGCTAGCTATACCTCGGCCTCTTCCAGGTCAGGAAGGTATAAAATGAAAAAACAGAAAGGTCTTTCTAATGTTGACTTTTGTCCCTAGTATCATTTTCCACTTTTTTAGTGGTGTTATTCCCCATAGCCTAACTTTCTTCCTGCACTCTTGTTGGGTCCCTAGAGTTCTCGAATTCATTTACTTCCCATCTGTAGGATTCTTGAATAGCAGTCATACTTCCCTAAAATACCAGTTCCTAGCTGTTATACTTCAAGTAACACTAAGTTTTGTGATGAGTTCCAGGAGTGGCTTCATAGGAAATACAAGTAAGTTAGCCAGAGATAAGTCTGAAAAAAATAGGATTTGGTGGAGAAGACGGGTGAGGAATAGTCAACTGTGTATGGGTAAGAGCATTAGAAAAGCATCACACAGCAGAGTTGACTGATTTGTGAAATTAATTAGTCCAGTAATCTGTCTTCTCTATGATCCACACTATCCCTGGGAATTCCGTATGTGTCATCTTTGCTCCTGTGCTCTCTGGCTTTCCTTCTGAATGGTGCTTCATTCTCCAGGTGTGGTTTTTTTTAATGATAATTCTTCTTTTACCTGAACTCACAGATGAGTTCAGATAGTTGGGATCCATAAATAACCCAAGAAGAAAATCACCTTCATCTGTTCTCCAGAATTATTTTAAAATACTTCCCATAGAATCAGTAAGAGATAAAAAGCACAGTGGGCATTGTAAAAAGATTTCAAAATATAATAATGTAAAAATAAACGGCAATTAATGCCTTATCTACTTATGAAAAGAGTGACTGTAGGATTTTCAGAAAAGGTATTTATAGTATAATGGCTAAGTTGCATTTATATCCAGCACCCCTTCCCTCTTATTGCTAGAAGTTACCTTTCTATAATTGCAACTAGTTTAGCATCTTAACAATAACAGACATGTTTTTAGGAGATTATTGCCAAAAGTGCATTCTTTATTCCAGAGGGACTCTGTAATAGATACCAGCATTTCAGTAATGACACAAGCAATCCGTAAGCTATTACAGTTTTCTTTAGAGTAACTTAATCTTCATATTGTGCTATATGTCTAGAATTTTAATAGTATTTTTAATTTAAAAAAGTAAGTATATAACATATTAATAATTACATGTGAATATGAACTAAGCACATGACCACTGAGCTTGATTCTTAAAAACAAACATATTTAAAAGTACTTAACACAGTTTAGGGTAAGTCACAAAGAAATTAAAGAAAGCCACACAGGGCTAGCAATAGCTTTCATGGAATAATAGAGTCTTCTTTTTTAGAATGCTTATTAAGTTTGGTCCACAGTTAAAAAGTAGCTGAGAGAAATAGAAATACTCCTTTCCAAATAGAATTAATATTTTTTAAACACATGAAGGTATAAAACATTAAAACATAAATATTAGTGTGTGAAAAGAATGGTTTTTCCTTCGATGACACTATTCATCAAAGGGTGTCTAAGAATTTTTAGTAGTAATAGTCATGGTGGCCCTTAATGATTCATCTTGATTGGTGAGGATTCTAGATTATAAGAACAAGATCTTTTTCTAGGTCAAAGGTCAGGCTAATTAGGCCATGGCGTAAAGATGGCATTTCACTTATCTGAAGCCTAGATGAACAGAGGGGAGATGGTTTTTCTTACAAATGAAAGTGTTCACTGAAAATACTTTGATTTTAAATGACTAAAAGAAATCATTTAGCATTAGAATCTAGACTTATACTGTCATGTGCAATTTTAAAACTATTTTGGCACACATCCCAGACCCTCTTCAAGAAGCTGATAGAGATGTGCTTGGTGAATCAATTCAGGGGGCTTTAATGCTATTTTAAAAATCTAGCTTTTACATTAAATAAACCAGTTTGTTATTTTGCAAGAAGTTCTAATCTACTTAAAACTGTCATTCTCTGTTTCTGACTTGCAATTAGATGGTATTTCCAAAATGTCAGACCTAGATTCTGCTTCTACTGTCATCATAATAAAATGTGACAGCCAAGATATTATATCAATACCTTTTCCATAATTAGCAATAAGGACCCAGCCAAGGGTTAACTAGAAAAGTTTCACAAATGTTTTTCTACAAATGGTCCTGAAGGCAGTATTATGCTTTTAAAATCTGCTAATGTAGCAAAGATGCATGACAACCAGGAGACAAATCTATGAGTAAAACTGTTTGGAGAGAATAGTTTTGTAGTGTATGATGTATGGTATGTAAATGAGCTTATTAGGACTCTCATCTATTTTATTATTGGTGACCAATTTAATAGAGGCATTTAAAAAACAATATTTCTGCCTGACTCCTAGAAATGAAGAAGATACATTGATATAATTGAGAGCAAATGATTGCATGTCGTGCCATTTAATCATGTCATTTTTCAATTGCTATTTTTTGCACTTCACTGCATGCTTATAGAATATTTAGCTTCAATATAGATCAAGTCCCAGAGTTTGTGACTGAGCTGAGTTCCTGTATTGGCTGATGTCTTTTAAGTTCGAAATCAGTTAAAATATGAAGATGTCTTTGTCCATATTTTCTTTAAATATTCAAGTCATCATTCATACCTCACTTGGGGTGTTTTTTTTCTGTTTTGAAAAATTACTCCTTTACAATTCTAGGTTGGAAATTCTTATTTGCAGCATACATTATACAGTAGGTATAGTTAAGCACATAATTGTCTCAAGAATGGAGCTGTCAGGATCAAAATATCTCCTGACCCCTTGCTGGAAACTTTGCTAATCGTTTGCCTAATGAATGTTTCTCACTTTTGTTAAATCTCTTCTTTATTATTTATATAATTTACATCTTTTTCTCAGAAAAGAGATTAGCTCCCACTGTCTGCTAAAATATGAGGTTCTTGAGGGCAGAACGTTTTGACTATGTTTTGTTCACTGATGTATCTCAACCACTGAGAACAGTGCCCATTATAATATGTGTTTATTAAATATTTGTTCAATGAATTAATTTGTATTTTTCCACCTCTGCTATTTAACTTCCCTGGGCTTAAGAATTGTATAGTTTACTGATTCTTACTGTATTTGCAGGATTAGGAATGGGAATAAGATAAACCCCTGACAGGTATATGAACCAAGATGTTGGTCCTCTCATCGGCAGTAAGTTTATGGCTGCAACCACTTCTAATTAGGACTCAGGGGCAGAGATGGTCTGAAAATGTCAAAATTTTACAAGCTTCTTCAGCTCTCTTATGAAAGGCAGTGTGGCATAGTTTCATGGATTGGCTCTTGATTTAGACTGCATGGGTTAAAATCATTTGCTACTTTTTAACTATGTCATCACTGGTCAGATACTTAACCTCTTCGTGTCTCCATCATCTCATTTATAAAATAGGTAGATGACAGTAATGTATGTCTCAGACCCTCTTCAAGAAGCCGATATCATTCATGTGATCTCAGAGTGCTATTTTGAGAATTAAATGAGTTGATACATATGAAATACCTAAGAAAATGCATAGCATACGGAAATATACGAAAGATTTGTCATTAGTATTGGAAATTAGTGAAAAATAACTAAGAAAATACTACTAAGAGGAGAAACCTAGCAACTATCTACTTTAGCTGGTAATGATCTTTCTCATCTTCAAAGCCAGTGCCCATAATTTAGTATGTATATCAACTCTATGTTACTTTTGGGTCACAGCCTCACTGTTCACAAGGTACATTTACCTCACTTACCTCATTTAAAAACCTACAATATCTTGATGGGTTAGGTCTTATCAAAAACCTTTGTGTTGCATTAATATCTCTTATTGTGAGTAGCCAAGAGTCTTCTCTTTACAGCCAGTTTACGAGCCCTTAAGATCAGGTACCACATCATATTATTGGCCTCTTATCCACCAGTACCAATCCTGTAATGAAAAGTATGGTGTTTGACATATGACACCCAATAAATGTTTACTTCTACAAGAAGTATCATTCATGTGATCTTTCCCAACTTGCCTCCAAATGATGATTCCAAACCAACAAGCCAAAAGCATCTTTTGGAGAATCATAGAGGTACCATCGGAGAAGGCATTGGCACCCCACTCCAGTACTCTTGCCTGGAAAATCCCATGGACGGAGGAGCCTGGTAGGCTACAGTCCATGGGGTTGCGAAGAGTTGGACATGACTGAGCGACTTCATTTTCACTTTTCACTTTTACGCATTGGAGAAGGAAATGGCAACCCACTCCAGTGGTCTTGCCTGGAGAATCCCAGGGACAGGGGAGCCTGGTGGGCTGCTGTCTCTGGGATCGCACAGAGTTGGACACGACTCAAGCGACTTAGCAGCAGCAGCAGCAGCAGAGGTACCATCATAGCCTCTCATTTTTCGCATCTGCTGTACATTCTTCCCATACGTTGGCTATATAGGCATTAACATTATGATGCCTTGTACCTGCCAAACAGGCATCAAGGTTTTTATTACTATGTAAACTCTCTCAGAACAAAGCTTCTATTTAATTTAGCTCAATGCCAAACATGTTAGTCATTAGTTGGTAAATTACTTACTTGACAAAAATAACCAAAAGGTATAAAATCCCAAAATATAGTATTCAAACAATTAGCATTCTTAATTATATTAAAATTCTGGAGATTATCAAGCAAATATGAATAATATAAAGTTATCACTGCCTGAAAAGATATATTCATTGATTGATTCATTAATTTTTTTAGCCATTCCATAACAATTTAAAAAATAATTGATTTATTATTTCAGTTAATAAAACTACACCAACATCATGTTTGGCTCCATAATATGAGTAGTTTCAGCTATCAAAGAAACTCATAGAGCAGGTCAGGAGAGGAGAAAATCCCCAGATAAACCAAAACACCCCTTTGTACCACCATTAGTGGATTGAAAATCATATTGCAAGTTTGTAAGTGTAAAACAAATACCATCAATCTGTCGACAGCGCTCTTGTAGCATGTCCAAGAAGATATGTTTAAAGGATTGGTGAACTGTAAAGGAAAAAACAACTTAGGAATTTTGATTTTTGCTTATGTGCTTCTCAACTTTGATAGCAAATCCACTTTTAAAGTAACATGAAGAAACTGAGTGGAAATGTAAAATAAGCAAATAAAGTAGGTCATTAGAGACTTAAAAGTATCAAACTATATTCCAACAATAAGATTCTGAAGTGATACTAAGACAATGACCTCCATACTAACAAAGGTAGCTCTTTAGGAAAAAAATGACTAAAGGTTACCAAATAATAATGATAACTAAATATAAAGGCGTTTGGAATCTTTTTCTCTTAGACATTTTGATTATTCTCCTTCTTTATATTTATATTCTCTTTCCCACTTCTTCCCTTTCTACTTTTCTGAGAAGGCAATATGATTATGCTTAGGAACCAACATGATCTCATTGGATATCAAGGACAATGCTTCAAACCTGGCGATAATGAAAAATCTTCCAAATTTTTCTTTTTTGTAAATTAAAATGGTAAACTTTAAAGTATAGTTGATTTACAATATTGCATTAATCTGCTGTATAGCAAAGTGATTCAGTTATATATTTATGTGTATATATATATATATATATACATATATATACATCTTTTTAAAATATTATTTTCCATTATGGTTTAACATAGGATACTGAATATAGTTCTCTGTGCTATGTAGTAGAACTGTTGTTTATCCATTCCATGTATAATAACTTAAATCTGCTAACCATAACCTCCCCCTCCATCCCTCCCCTACCCACTCCCCTTGGCAGCCACCAATCTGTTCCCTATGTCTATGAGTCTGTTTCATAGATAGGTTCATTTATATCATATTTTAGATTCCACATATCAGTGAAATAAATATTTCACTTATCTATAAGTGAAATAGATGAATAATTATATTTGTCTTTCTCTTTCTGACTTATGTCACTTAGTATGATAATCTCTGGTTGTGTCCATGTTACTGCAAAGGGCATTATTTCATTATTTTTTATGACTGAATAATATTCCACTGTAGATATGTACCACATCATTTTGTCCATTCATCTGTCAATGGACATTTAGATTGTTTCCATGTCTTGACTATTGTGAGTAGAACCTAGGGCTTCTCTGGTGGCTCAGTAGTAAAGAATCCACTTACAATGCAGAACAGGAGATGTGAGTTCAATCCCTGGATCAGGAAGATCCCCTAGGGAAGGGAATGGCAACCCACTCCCATATCCTTGCCTGGAGAATCCCATCAACAGGAGACTGGCGAGCTACCCTCCATAGGATTGCAAAGAGTTGGACACGACTGAAGTGACTTAGCACGCATGCATGCATGAACCTAGGGAGGCATGTGCCCTTTTGGATTAGAGTTTGTCTGCATATGTGCCCAGGAGTGGTATTTTTGGATCATATGTTAATTCTATTTTTAGGTTTTTGGTGAACTTCCACACTGTTTTCCACAGTTCCTGCACCAGTTTACATTCCCACCAACAATGTAGGAGGGTTCCCTTTTCTCCATATCTTCTCCAGAATTTATTTTTAACTTTTTATACTGGATTATAAATATAATTGATTAACAGTGTTGTGTTAGTTTCAGGTGTACAGCAAAAAGACTTCCAGACTTAGAGAACAAACTCATGGTTACGAGGAAAGAAAGGTGGGAGGAAGGGATAGTTAAGGAGTTTGGGACTGACATGTATGTACAAACTGTGATATTTAGAATGGATAACCAACATGGGCTTACTATATAACCCAGGGAACTTTGTTCAATATTATGTAACAACCTAAATGGGAGAAAGTTTGAAGAATAATAGATACACGTGTATGTGTAACAAAACCTTCCAGATTTTTCCGTTCTTTACTTCCTTTTCCAGGGGCTCCATTCTCTCTTTTCTCCAACATGCCTGGTACTCCCAGTGTCCCAGACTACTTGCTACTGGACCTTCTGTCCTTGTAACCTCAACTACCCGACTTGGACAGTCTGGCTCACATTGTTTCCCTGATTTCATGGCTCCTCTGATAGCAACCTGCACAAACTTCTGTTAGCACTTACCTCTCTGTATCATTCTTGGTACCATACTTATCTGTTTAGTCCATTTCCAGTAGACTTTCGGTTCTTGAGAGTGGGGACAGTAACCTGCTCTTTTTTTGATGCCTCCATGCCTGAAATAATGCCTAGCAGATGCAAGGTACAATACACATTTGAGGAGGTCTGGAGGCAGGGATGAGTTCATCTTGTTTCTGAGACTTACTTAGATAGCTTAGCTTGGGTTTCAGTTTAAAAGTGCTTTTCTCTAAAAATGTAAGCCAAAGATAGTTATAATAATCATTTTGTTCCTATGTAGTTATATTTAACATTTCTCTATACATAGCTTATCATAGAAATAATGTGAACTCTACTGATACTAAGAAACATTGCCAGCAAATGCACTGATTTTATTTAGTATGTGTTTGTGATTATAAATAAATATATATATTTTAATGGTTGACATGGAAACACATTTGTGTAAAAAGAATGTAATTTTATCAATTATATCTCTTAGATGTAAAAAATTACTGAAAAATATGTTTCCATGTAAAATTCTCAGTGTTCCTCTCTCTCCTCTTTAAAGTAGTGTTATTTCTGAAGTATGCATACAGGATAAATTATTAATCTAGAATATACACTGAGTTCTTTGGATATTTAAATTTTTAAATTTGCACAATTATGGAGACATAAAAATCTGATATTAAGTGTCAACAATTTTTAAGAACACCTAACACATGGTTTAAAACCCATCAACTGACTGGGGTTCAGATGTGGAGTGAGGATCATCTGGATACTTAAATACTGGATACATTCTAGATTCATATTAAAAGTTACGGCTAATCAGCTTTGTGAAAATTTCCCCTAGCCACCTCACATGTCTGTTTCAGAACTCTGAAAACACCTGTGAGATGAATAAAGCCTGTTTGGGCTGCTTTGTAAATATCACCTAATGCGGCTGTGCTGACTAACACCACACATACCTTTATTGCCATCCCTGGCAAATTCTCATTCAGCTAAGAAACATCAGGACTCTTTGTTGGCTGTAGAAATGCAGTTATTATTTTAGGCAACTTAAAAGAGAATTTTGCAAGATCCAGTTTGGCAGCATAGAACATCTCTTTTGATTTTCTAGCCCCCGCCCTTTTTTTTTTAACAAATTAATGACAAGCACAAACAAAAAGTAAAATCTTCTATATATATATTCATAGAACTCTTTTGAAGCAGTCCCAGTTGGCTATATTATTATGTCATCTTGAAGTGTTGAACTTTGGGCGAAAAATTGACAGATATTCAGTGGACTTAATAGTTTGACTTGCTCAACGGTTGTTCTAGAGCAAGAGAGCAAATTGAAGGGTATGTGTGTATGTGTGAGAGAGAGAAGTTGAAATAGAGCGAAGGAGAGAAAGCAGGTAAAAGAGAAAGTCAGCAGAATTGGAGGAGGAGATGGAAACAATGCCTGTTGCTTTGGTAGACTCTTTAAGTTTTATGTTTGATTGTGTAGGAGTTTCTCTCCATTCAGCATTGAGCTAATGAATAGTGTCAGTAAAGAAATTTGTCAGACCTGGTGGTTCTATCAGCAGTTATATAAGGAAAATAGTAATGAAACCTAGGAAAATAAATAAGGCTAAGTTCAAGAAACATAACTGAAAATGCTGTACTGGTATAAATTGGATAATAAAATTCCTGGTCATATTTTGCTATAAATAGAGGTGTGGGAATTTGTCATTCTCCTTATTTAAAATTCAGAAATATTAAAGGTACAGGGTTCTCTCATTACAGATATAATAGAATTCCAGCTATTACTGAGTTAGGGTCGTTTAAATGGCTATAGCATGTATTATATCAATAAATGGAACATCTGTATGAAACGTCCACCTGCTGATCTACTACCACTCTGTGCACATTTCAGTGAACCGCACTTAATCATTTTAAGACTTCTTCTAATGAAGCCTTATCTAGATTAACATTTTAAGCACAAATACTTTCAGGCATTAAAACTCTAGCACTAAATTAAATTGCATTGTCTTGTTTACCCTTGTTGATTAATAAGCAATCTGTTAACTGCTAGAACAGTCCAATTGTAGCAGTAGAGGGAGATTAGTAATTCAGTGATGTTTGTGGATATAATCATCATTTCTCCTGAAGGCTTTGAATTAGAATATCGCTTACACACTATCCGTAGGCAAAGAAAAGATACAATATTTTAAGACATGTTTGCCCACTATTTTGCTTGAATCATTCAGCTTAGGGTCACTGCAGTAATACAAATGCTTCTGGGGGCAAAATGTTATTTTGATGCATGCATATCCTTCTTAAATAGTGTGAATGTCTATTAAGAGAAACACAGCAACTAACAAATAATGCAATAACCATCCTGTATCCTAATTTCTGTTTTCAAAACATTATTGCTTTGTTAATCAAGTTTTGGAAGAGAAATGTTGCTTACCATATTTTTTCAAGTACTAGCTGTTATATATCAGTTTTTTTGCAATCTTATTTAACTTATTTCCAGTCTGTAGAAAAGTAAACTTTTAGCTGCAGAGAATCTAGGAGAAAATTTGGAAATATCTCATTTATTTTGGAGGACTTTTCTTTCTTTTGTGTTTTCTGTGACCTTGAAGCAAAGCATGGCAATCTGTTTGGCATTCATATGACCTAAATGATTTATTTCATCAAGGTAATCACCTAGGTATCAAAGACGGACCCAACATTTTAGATGTAGAAATAAGTTTAAAAAGAGGAGGAGAGGAGGAGAAGAATGAGATGAAGCAAAAATCACTTAGGTAGAAGATATGCAATCCAAAAGTAACTCCAGAGGCCTTATTGTCCCATTTATTCGTGGTTGAGTATATCCCTACAATTTAAAATTATGGTGAAAGAGGATGTTGTATGTTTAAGGGAACTCTGTCCTGTAAATGCTCATGGAGCGGTCCCTCTTTGCATTGCAGTCCCTCTGTCGTGAAATCAAGCAGCGACGTCGCGGAGTGGCCTCCATCCTGCGTTTATGCCAACATCTTCTGGATGACCGGGAGACCTGCAACCTGAACGCAGACCACCAGCCCATGCAGCTGATCATTGTGAATCTTGAAAGAAGGTGGGAAGCCATTGTCATGCAAGCCGTCCAGTGGCAAACACGGCTGCAAAAGAAGATGGGAAAGGAATCTGTGAGTGATAGTTTCTTTTTTAAATCATGATGCTCTCTCATTTTTCTCAGAAAAACATTCTTTCAGGACTTGGAAAATATGTTCCTCTTAACAGTGGTTTTGCTAACTAAAGGAATAGTTATCTCCAACCTCTAAAAGAAACTCCATTTATCATAACACAGAAATTCATTTGCCTACTAGTAAGATGAATTTTAGTCTCATTGTCTTTTAGAGAAATCATATGGAGACTTCACTTAACTTTACCAAACTAAGCCATAAATTCTTTCAATCATTCCTTCACCAACAACATTGCTAATCATACAATACACCATGAAGGTTTTGCTAGGAGACAGCTTACCACTCTCAGAGCTTACAGAGCTGTGTGTATGCTCTACAGACAAGGCAGTGAAGTAAAGTATGCCACTTGCCTTTTCTTTCCATGATAGGAATTCACACTGTCCATGTGTAAAACAGTCTCCATTGTTCCTGCTTAGAGCTCCTTCAAATAGAGATGCGTTGCTGAGAACTAGCAAGTTGCCTCTGAGAGTTTTAATGCAGTGCTCAAGGCAGAGGTGTGGACTGCTTTTAGAATTTTCCAAATTGACTGTAAACTCAGGCTATTGCTAGATGAAGAAAAAATATATAACTAGAGTTGTTTTATTATAATATAGAATACACACTTATCCAGAAAACCTTCATATCCTTAAGGGAAAGGATTTATAGATGAAAAGATTGCATTCCCCAAAGGACCTTGAAGTTAGTGTCTGTTAGTTCAAGGCCTAATTCTCATGTTTGACTTACATAAGTGAAATACACAGATACATACATATATAGATACAATGGAAATTTTTTCTTGTGTATTTATATCATCAGTTCTATGTTTTCAGAGTCCAAGATTCAAAATTGAAAAATAAAATATTGCCACTGAATCCAATGTTGCCACTGAAAAACAGTCTTCTCCTATGAATTCTAATTTTAACAAAGCCTTAATATTTGCTATCTGATGTGTTTGTCATTGGGAACTGGGAACAAGAGGGTCAGTGAATCAGTAAGCCTTCTCACTCTTTTTGCAACTGTAGTTACGTTGAGTCTAGGGGATGATTTTATCATTAATAGTTCACTTCAATTGTTTTGTGCTGAAGTTGCTAAATTTCTTAAGACATCCAGGTTATTACTAGCAATCAGATTCTATATAATTGGATGTCTTTTCTTAAAATGACCTGTCTGTTGTGAAGCTATTTAGTTAGAGTTCTTTCTTTTCTTTCTTCCTTTTTTTGTAAAAGAGGTTATTTTTTATCTATAGTTTGAAACATCTAAGCATAGTAGTGACCATAATAAAGTTTACATAAAAACCAATTGCCCCTGGAGAGCTCTAACATTAGAAATATTCAGGCTGCTTTGGAGGAGACAGAACTGTTTCTTTGGAGATTTTCTTGAAATCATATGATCAGGGATGCAGGAGTGGACCTCTGCAGACTAGCTATGGACATTTTTTTCCTACTTCTGTGGTATAGGTAAGCTTTAGCTTTGAAATATTGGCTGCTTTTTAGAGGCTCAACCTACTACAGAGAGGTAGATAAACATTACAGGTGGACCAAATCTCCCCTTTTCTGTAGGTTGAATGCTGGATGTGTAGGTTTTCTGGAATCCTGAGGTAGCAAATAAGGTCCTCTGTGCTAAACAAGTGGACAGTCCCTCGAGAAAGGGAGAGAAGAGTAGCAAGCGGCACTAATGTCAACAAGGCAGTGAATACCATGTACCTCAAAATGTTGGAACTATTTCTGACTTCTTTCTGATCTCTGTTGGTTGGGTAAAGAGTCCAGGTTGCTTTGTTGAGCAAACAAGTATTTCACCCACGTGGAGGCTGCCTTTGAAGAGACTCAGAAGCCTCTAAGTGGTCTGTTTCTTTTTCATCCTGTGTCGCTGCACCTCTGCCATCCTCTACTGTGCACAGGAACGTTCAGTGCTGTATTTCCAGGGTCTGGGACTACCCGCGTATAGTAGATTTTAATAGACATTTGCTAAATAAATGAACACACTCTTCTATTTCATAATTTTCTTTCACTCTGGCATTTGGTCTAGAGTTACTATATTAAGTCTCAGTGTTCTTATTCTCAAAAAAATGGCTTTGAGTATGATGTTCCTATTTGAGTGTTTCACTTTCATGAGATCACCAAGCAGATGACTTTTAACCTTTGTTCTTGAAGGTAGGGTCAGTTTTTCCAGGTTCTAAGATATAATATGAAGTCCCCCGTGGTATTCTCTTTTCTTCAAGTTATTTCTGAAGGAAATTCTCTGTGAGGTATTGAATGAAGTCATTCTGAAAGTGCAGGCTAGGTTCTGGCACTTAGAATTAGAGGCTCTGACTCTGTCTCTGTATTGTAGAATTTTCTTAATCAGTCACTTTGGAAATAGCTTGTATAAGAGATGTCACCTAATCGTCTGTGCAGTACTCCTCATTTTTCATGTCACTTCTATTTGTGTGATAATTTAGTTACTGTTGATCTTCTCCACTAGTCTGAAGAAAACAGCCACATTTCAGTTTCTCCTCACCTTTACATTCCTAAAAACCCCACATAGCGTATAGGACTTAACAGGTGCTCTAGAATTTGTTAAACAAATGAATTTTCTCTAAGTGATACTCAATAATAATCAGTGTTAGAGATTGATAGGTAAGCAAGACCTCTTCCTTTTCCAGAAAATATGTAGTTAGTGCAAATATACAAAGAACAATAATGCTAGGTCTCTTGAGAGAATTACTGGCTTCAAGTTTAGAGTTAATATTGACAAAATATGGAAAATCTTTCCTTAATATTCAGAAAAATTCAGATAAAAGTAAAAATGTCAATTAAGTAAGCTTCTCTAATTCTCCTAACTAGGTAAACAGTTCTCTCTCTCTTTTTAACTGGAAGAAAGCAAGAGATCTTTTATTAAATTCTGGGAGTTAAAACAGACAAAACTCAAAAGTATCTTTCTCACTTATCATCAAGATGTGAAATAACATGATTATTTGACCAACTCTACTTTGTTCTTTCTACATTCAAGCTCTTTTCACAGACTTACTTTGGATTATTTTGTGTTACTTATAAAAATAATCTCCGTGTATACTTTTTATACTGTAATACTAATTTTCATTTAAATCATATGTTTTTATTTATCATCTCCTCCTTTTTTTCTTTATGAACTAAAGAAGCTTGAATTTTGTTGCTTTGACTTCTTTATATGATTAAGGCTTTACATTTTGGTCAACAGTACCATCTGCCTGTATTACCTTAGAGTATCCCATTTTCCAAAATATTCTTCTGAATTTGTGATGTATTTATTATAGAGGACTAAGATTTTTATTATTTGAACAGTTTGAAATTCACTCTCTACAACAGATACAAATTAAAATATATGAGACAATCCATGAAAACAATACAAATCCATATCAGTATAAATCTACTCAGAATAATCTATAATAATTTACAAATCCAGTCAGAATAATCTCTAGCAAGGGGAAGATAACTCCTTCAGTTCAGTCACTCAGTCGTGTCTGACTCTTTGCAACCCCATGGATTACAGCATGCCAGGTTTCCCTGTACAATATCAACTCCCAGAGCTTACTCAAGACAGGTCCATCAAGTCAGTGATGCCATCCAACCATCTCATCCTCTGTTGTCCCCTTCTCCTCTGCCTTCAATCTTTTCCAGCATCAGGGTCTTTTCCAATGAGTCAGTTCTTTGCATCAGGTGAACAAAGTATTGGGGTTTCAGCTTTAACATCAGTCCTTCCAATGAATATTCAGGACTGATTTCCTTTAGGATGGACTGGTTAGATCTCCTTGCAGTCCAAGGAACTCTCAAGAGTCTTCTCCAACACCACAGTTCAAAAGCATCAGTTCTTCAGTGCTCAGCTTTCATTATAGTCCAACTCTCACATCCATACATGACTACTGGAAAAACCATACCTTTGACTAAAGGAACCTTTGTTGGCAAAGTAATGTCTCTGCTTTTTAGTATGCTATCTAGGTTAGTCATAACTTTTCTTCCAAGGAGCAAGAGTCCTTTAATTTCATGGCTGCAATCACCATCTGCAGTGATTTTGGAGCCCACCAAAATAAAGTCTGTCACTGTTTCCATTGTTTCCCTATCTATTTGGCATGAAGTGATGCTGTAAGAGCAATATTGCCTAGGAACCTGGAATGTTAGGTCCATGAATTGAGACAAATTGGAAGTGGTCTAACAGGAGATGGGAAGAGTGAACATTGACATTTTAGGAATCAGCAAACTAAAATAGACTGGAATGGGTGAATTTAACTCAGACGACCATTATGTCTACTACTGTGGGCAAGAATCCCTTAGAAGAAATGGAGTAGCCATCATAGTCAACAAAAAAGTCCGGAATACAGTACTTGGATGCAATCTCAAAAATGACAGAATGATCTCTGTTCATTTCCAAGGCAAACCATTCAGTATGACAGTAATCCAAGTCTATGCCCTGACCAGTTATGCTGAAGAAGCTGGCTTTGAATGGTTCTATGAAGACTACAAGACCTTCTAGAACCAACACCCAAAAAAGACGTCCTTTTCATTATAGGGGACTGGAATGCAAAAGTAGGAAGTCATAGGAGGAGTAGGAGTAATAGGCGAATTTGGCCTTGGAGTACAGAAGGCAAGGCAAAGGCTAATAGAGTTTTGCCAAGAGAACGCACTGGTCATAGCAAACACCCTCTTCCAACAACACAAGAGAAGACTCTACACATGGACATCACCAGATAGTCAACACCAAAATCAGATTGATTATATTCTTTGCAGCCAAAGATGGAGAAGCTCTATACAGTAAGCAAAAACAAGACTGGGAGCTGACTGTGGCTCAGATCATGAACTTATTGCTAAATTCAGATTTAAACTGAAGAAAGTAGGTAAAACCACTAGACCATTCAGGTATGACCTAAATCAAATCCTTTATGATTTTTTTCCTTAAAAAAATTTTTTTTAATTTTTTATATTTTTAAACTTATTTATTTTAATTGGAGGCTAATTACTTTACAATATTGTAGTGGTTTTTGCCATACATTGACATGAATCAGCCATGGGTGTACATGTGTTCCCCATCTTGAACCCCCCTCCCATTTCCCTCCCCATCCCATCCCACAGGGTCATCCCAGCGCACCAGCCCTGAGCACCCTGTCTCATGCATCGAACCTGGACTGGCAAATCCCTTATGATTATATGGTAATCCCTTATGATTATATGGAAATTGATTAAAGTGATTAGATCTGATAGAATGCCTGAAGAACTATGGACAGAGGTTTGTGATACTGTACAGGAGGCAGGGATCAAGACCATCTCCAAGAAAAATAAATGCAAAAAGGCAAAATGGCTGTCTGAGTAAGCCTTACAAATAGCTGTGAATAGAGGAGAAGTGAAAGACAAAGGAGAAAAGGAAAGATATAGCCATTTGAATGAGAGTTCCAAAGAATAGCAAGGAGAGAGATAAGAAAGCCTTCTTCAGTGATCAGTGCAAAGAAATAGAAGAAAACAATAGAATGGAAAAGTCTGGAGATAGCTTCAAGAAAATTAGAGATACCAAGGGAACATTTCGTGCAAAGATGGACACAATAATGGTCCAAATTTGTATGGACCTAACAGAAGCAGAAGATATTGAGGTGGCAAGAATACACAGAAGAACTATACAAAAAGATCTTCATGGCCCAGATAATCACAATGGTGTGATCACTAACCTAGAGCCAGACATTCTGGAATGTGAAGTCAAGTGGGCCTTAGGAAGCATCAGTACGAGCAAAGCTAGTGGAGGTGATGGAATTCCAGGTGAGTTATTTCAAATCCTTAAAGATGATGCTGTGAAAGTACTGCACTCAATATGCCAGCAAATTTGGAAAACTCAGCAGTGGCCACAGGACTGGAAAAGGTCAGTTTTCATTCCAATCCCAAAGAAAGGCAATGCCAAAGAATGCTCAAATTACCACACAATTGCACTCAGCTCACATGCTAGCAATGTAATGCTCAAAATTCTCCAAGCCAGGTTTCAATAATACATGAACTGTGAACTTCAGATGTTCAAACTGGATTTATAAAAGTCAGAGGAACCAGAGATCAAACTGAAAACATTTGTTGGATCATCTAAAAAGCAAGAGTGTTTCAGAAAAATATCTATTTCTACTTTATTGACTATGCCAAAGCCTTTGATTGTGTGAATCACAATAAACTGTGGAACATTCTGAAAGAGATGGGAACACCAGACCACCTGACCACCACCTGACCTCACCTCTTGAGAAATCGATATGCAGGTTAGGAAGCAACTGTTAAAACTGGACATGGAACAACAGACTGGTTCCAAATAGGAAAGGAGTATGTCAAATATATTGTCACCCTGCTTGTTTAACTTATATGCAGAGTACATCATGAGAAATGTTGGGCTGTATGAAGCATAAGCTGTAGTCAAGATTGCCAGGAGAAATATCAATAACCTTTGATATGCAGATGACACCACCCTTATGGCAGAGAGTGAAGAACTAAAGAACCTCTTGATGAAAGTAAAGGAGAAGAGTAAAAATGTTGGCTTAAAAGTCAACATTCAGAAAACTAAGATCATGGCATCTGGTCCCATCACTTCATGGCAAATAGATGGGGAAACAATGGAAACAGTGACAGACTTTATTTCTGGAGGCTCCAAAATCACTGCAGACAGTGCTGCAGCCATGAAATTAAAAGACTCTTGCTTCTTGGAAGAAAAGTTATGACTAACCTAGGTAGCATACTAAAAAGCAGAGACATTACTTTGCCAACAAAGGTTCCTTTAGTCAAAGGTATGGTTTTTCCAGTAGTCATGTATGGATGTGAGAGTTGGACTATAATGAAAGCTGAGCACTGAAGAACTGATGCTTTTGAACTGTGGTGTTGGAGAAGACTCTTGAGAGTTCCTTGGACTGCAAGGAGATCTAACCAGTCCATCCTAAAGGAAATCAGTCCTGGGTGTTCATTGGAAGGACTGATGTTAAAGCTGAAACTCCAATACTTTGTTCACCTGATGCAAAGAACTGACTCATTGGAAAAAACCCTGATGCTGGAAAAGATTGAAGGCAGAGGAAAAGGGGACAACAGAGGATGAGATTGTTGGATGGCTTCACCAACTCAGTGGACAGGAGTTTGAGTAAACTCCAGGTGATGGACAGACAGGCCTGAATGCTGCAGTTCATGGGGCTGCAAAGAGTTAGACATGACTAAGCAACTGAACTGAACTGATCAGACTGGATGCCATGATCTTAGTTTTCTGAATGTTGAGTTTTAGGCCAGCTTTTTCACTCTCTTCTTTCACTTTCATCAAGAGGCTCTTTAGTTCTTCTTTGCACTTTAGATCTTCTAAAAGTGTCTTTTAATTTTAATTCTGCCATAAGAGTCGTGCCATCTGTGTATCTGAGGTTATTGATATTTCTCCAGGCAATCTTGATTCCAGCTTGTGCTTCATTCTTGATAACTCCTTGATAGAAGCCATAAACCTCTTCCTCTAAAAAGATATAGGCAGTCTCCCACTTCCAGCCAGGATAGGGTAAAGGATCAGTACCCTTATACCTGCAATAATTTAAAAACTGGACAGAAACCAGAATTTCAAGACCTTGAATACCAGGCAGTGAAGAGATGTGAAATGATTGAAGTGATACTATGGTTACTCAAATTTCTGCCTAGAGAGAATTTCCAGGTCGCTGTGTACATAGAAGAAATCCTTGCATAGCCTGCATTCTCCCTGGATTGAGAAGATAGGTCTGGGAGTCCGATGAGGATAGGGCAGCTACAATTGCTACAGGCATATAACAGAGAGAAGAGAGCTGCACAGAGAGATGGCTCTAGAGCTATCAGAGAAATCCTCTTAAGTCTTAAGAGATGGAACCCCCTGAAAAAATTAGAAGGAACAATCCCTGAAGCTCACACACAGCTGGGAATAGTTCCTTTTCCTATCAGTCACAATAGAAACCCTTATCAATCACAGGGCCTGTGACAGAGTACTAAGAACAGTTTTGCATTTGTAATGCAAATTAGACTAAATGCTGTGTGTGTGTATGTGTGTGTATGTGTGTATGTGTATGTGTATGCACACGCACATGCTCAGTTTCTTCCTAATCTTTGTGACCCCATGGAGTGTAGCCTACTAAGCTCTTCTTTCCCAGTAAAAATACTGGAATAGGATGCCATTTTCTCCTCCAGGGGATCTTCCTGACCCAGTGATCAAACCTGCATCTTCTGCATTGGCAGGTGGGTTATTTTTATCACTGAGCCACTTGGGAAGTCTTGCCCAACAAAACCAATACAGTATTGTAAAGTAAAAATAAATAAATAAGTAAATAAATAAATAATAAAGAGCAGGGGAAAAAAAAACCTGAAAAGATCAAATTCTTTAAAAGTAATTTAAATATATCTCAGTACAATACTCAAGAATGCTTATTGGCATCTGAGTATCCAGCATCCAGTAAGGTAAAATTTGCAGTATCTGCCATCCAGTTAAAAACTACCAGCATACATGTTTATTCCTATGGCTATTTCATGTTGATGTATGGCAGAAATCAAACCAATATTGTAAAGCAATTATCCTTCAATTAAAAATAAATAAATTCTTTTTAAAAAGCTACCAGCATGCAAAGAAGAAGTAAAATATATTTGATAATGAGGAGAAAAATTCAATCAATAGAAACAGATACAGAAATGACAAATTATAGAGTTAATAAAGAACATTAAAAGTTATTTTACTTGCATTCCATATGTTCAAGGAACTAGAAAATATATTGAGCTTATTAAGGAGAGACATTGAAAATATCTGTCTAAAATCAAACTTCTACAGATGAAAATTATAATAACTGAGATGAAAAATACACTGGATAGTATTAGCAACCAATTAGAAATTGCACAAGCAGCAATTTATAAATCTGAAAACATAACAATAGAAACTGTCAGAAATGAAACAGACAGGAAAAAAGCCAAAAAGATAGCATAAGTGAGCTGTGAGATAACTTCAGGCAGGTTAGTATATATCTAATGGAATCATTAAATTCAAAAAAATTGAAATCATTTCAAGCATCTTTTCTGATCACAATGTGGTATTATTAGATGTCAACTATAGGAAAAAAATATTAAAAATACAAACATATGGAGGCTAAACAACACTCTTCTGAATAACCATCAAATCACAGAAGACATCAAAGAAAATCAAAATGTGCACAGAAACAAATGAAAATGAAAAAACGACAACCTATGGGATTCAGTAAAAGCAGTGCTAAGCAAAAGGTTCATAGTAATACAAGCTTACCTCAAGAAACAAAAGAAAAAGCAAGTAAATAACCTAACTTTGCACCTAAAGCAACTAGAAAAAGAAGAAATGAAGAACCCCTGGGTGAGTAGAAGGAAAAAAAAAATCATAAAAATTAGGGCAGAAATAAATGAAAAAGAAACAAAGGAGACTATAGCAGAAATCAACAAAACTAAAAGCTGGTTCTTCGAGAAGATAAATAAAATAGACAAACCATTAGCCAGATTCATCAGGAAAAAAAGGGAGA
This sequence comes from Capricornis sumatraensis, assembly GCF_032405125.1. Taxonomy (NCBI): domain Eukaryota; kingdom Metazoa; phylum Chordata; class Mammalia; order Artiodactyla; family Bovidae; genus Capricornis; species Capricornis sumatraensis. Next base: position 50,380,812 of record NC_091087.1, read on the forward strand.
AGAATCAAATCAACAAAATTATAAAGGAAAATGAAGAAATCGCAACAGACAGCACAGAAATACAAAGGATTGTAAGAGACTACTATCAGCAACTACATGCCAATGAAATGGACAACTTGGAAAAAATGGATGGATTCTTAAAAAAGTATAACCTTCCAAAACTGAACCAGGATGAAATAGAAAATCTTAACAGATTCATCACAAGCACGGAAATCCAAACTGTAATAAAAAAAAAATCTTCCAGCAAACAAAAGCCCAGGACCAGATAGCTTCACAGGTGAATTCTACAAAAAATTTAGAGACACGCTAACACCTATCCTACTCAAACTCTTCCAGAAAATTGCAGAGGAAGGTAAACTCCCAAACTCATTCTATGAGACCACCATCACTCTAATACAAAAACCAGAAAAAGATGCCACCAAAAAAGAAAACAGACCAATGTCACTGATGAACATAGATGCAAAAATCCTCAACAAAATTCTAGCAAACAGAATCCAACAGCATTTTTAAAAGATCATACATCATAACCAAGTGGGCTTTATCCCAGGGATGCAAGGATTCTTCAATATTCACAAATCAATCAATGTGGTACACCACAGTAACAAATTGAGAGATAAAAACCGTATGATTATCTCAATAGATGCAGAGAAAGCCTTTGACAAAATTCAACACCCATTTATGATAAAAATTCTCCAGAAAGCAGGCATAGAAGAAACATACCTCAACATAATAAAAGCCATATATGATAAACTCACAGCAAACATTATCCTTAATGGTGAAAAATTGAAAGCATTTCCCCTAAAGTCAGGAACAAGACAAGGGTGCCCACTCTCAACACCACTATTCAACATAGTTTTGGAAATTTTAGCCACAGCAGTCAGAGAAGAAAAAGAAATAAAAGGAATCCAGATTGGAAAAGAAGATGTAAAACTCTCACTGCTTGCAGATGACATGATCCTCTACATAGAAAACCCTAAAGACTCCACCAGAAAATTACTAGAGCTAATCAATGAATATAGTAAAGTTACAGGATATAAAATTAATATACAGATGGAGAAATATACCATGTTCATGGATCAGAAGAATCAATATAGTAAACATGAATATACTACCAGAAACAATCTATAGATTCAGTGAAATCCTTATCAGGCTACCAATGGTATTTTTCACAGAACTAGAACAAATAATTTCACAATTTGTATGGAATTACAAAAAAACACTCGAATAGCCAAAGCAGTCTTGAGAAAGAAGAACAGAACTGGAGGAATCAACCTGCCTGACTTCAGACTATACTACAAAGCTACAGTCATCAAGACAATATGGTACTGGCACAAAGATAGAAATATAGATCAATGGAACAAAATAGAAGGCTCAGAGATAAATCCACACACCTATGGACACCTTATCTTTGACAGAGGGGGAAAGAATATACAATGGAGAAAAGACAATCTCTTTAACAAGTGGTGCTGGGAAAACTGGTCAACAACCTGTAGAAGAATGAAACTAGAACACTTTCTAACACCATACACAAACATAAACTCAAATTGGAGTAAAGATCTAAATGTAAGACCAGAAGCTATAAAACTGCTAGTGGAGAACATAGGCAAAACACTCTCTGACATAAATCACAGCAGGATCCTCTATGACCCACCTCCCAGAGTAATGGAAATAAAAGAAAAAATAAACAAATGGGACCTAATTAAACTTAAAGGCTTTTGAACAATGAAAGAAACTATAAGTAAGGTGAAAAGGCAGCCTTCGGAATGGGAGAAAATAATAGCAAATGAAGTAACTGACAAAGAATCTCAATAATATACAAGCAGCTCATGCAGTGTAATACCAGAAAAATAAACGACCCAATCAAAAAATGGGCCAAAGAACTAAACAGACATTTCCTCAAAGAAGACATACAGATGGCTAACAAACACATGAAAAGATGCTCAACATCACTCATTATCAGAGCAATGCAAATCAAAACCACAAATAGGTACCATCTCATGCCAGTCAGAATGGCTGCTATCAAAAAGTCTACAAACAATAAATGCTGGAGAAGGTGTGGAGAAAAGGGAACCCACTTACACTGTTGGTGGGAATGCAAACTAGTATGGGCTTCCCAGATGGCTCAGAGGTTAAAGCATCTGCCTGCCATCTGGGAGACCTGGGTTCGATCTCTGGGTCAGGAAGATCCCCTGGAGAAGGAAATGGCAACCCACTCCAGTATTCTTGCCTGGAGAATCTCATGGACGGAGGAGCCTGGTGGGCTACAGTCCAGGGGGTCGCAAAGAGTCAGACACGACTAAGCAACTTCACTTTCACTTTCACTTTCACAGCCTCTATGAAGAACAGTGTGGAGAAAAAAACTGGAAATAGAACTGCCATACGACACAGCAATCCCACTGCTGGGCATACACATCAAGGAAAGCAGAATTGAAAGAGAAATGTGTACCTCAATGTTCTTCACAGCACTGTGTACAATATCTAGGACATGGAAGTAACCTAGATGTCCATTGGCAAATGAATGGATAAGAAAGTTATGGTACTTATATGCAATAGAATATTACTCAGCTATTAAAAAGAACTCACTTGAATCAGTTATAATGAGGTGGATGAAACTGGAGTCTATTATACAGAGTGAAGTAAATCAGAAAGAAAGACACCAATATAGTATAGTAACACATATATATGGAATTTAGAAAGATGGTAACAATGACCTTATATGCGAGACAGCGAAAGAGACACAGATAAAAAGAACAGACTTTTGGACTCTGAGGAAGAAGGCAAGGGTGGGATGATTTGAGAGAATAGCATTGAAATATGTATATTACCATATGTGAAATAGATGATCAGTCCAAGTTCGATGTATGAAACAAGGCATTCAAAGCTGGTGCACTTGGACAACCCAGAGGGATGGGATAGGGAGGGAGGTGGGAGGGGGTTCTGGATGGGGGACACATGTATACCTGTGGCTGATTCATGTCAATGTATGGCAAAAACCACCACAATATTGTATAGTAATTAGCCTCCAATTAAAATAAATAAAATTTTTTTAAAAAAGGAAAGAGGGGCAAACAATTTTTGAAGAAATAATGACCAGAATTTTCCAAATTTGATGAAAACTATAAACTGACAGATCCAGAATGTCAACAAACTCTAAGCCCAGGAAACTTGAAAAAGACTACAACAGTGATAAGAAAAATATCTTCAAAGTATCTGGCATGGCGGGTGGGGAATACATTATATACAGAAACATAAGAAGAAAGAGTTATTGCATACATTTTTCAGAAATAATTAAAGTCAGAAGACAGTGGAACAACATCTTTAAAGTCTTGGAAGAAAATAACTCAGAATTTCACACAGAAAATGCTCTTTTAAAAGTAAGACAAAAATAGTTTTAAGCTATCAAAACTTAAAAAAAAAATCATCATCAAAAAACAATCAGCAGAACTGCCAGAAATGTTAAAGGAAATCCTTTCACGAAAAAAGAAAATGGTATCAGTAGAAACCTGAGTCACAAAAAGAAACAAAAAGCACTGGAAACATTTATTGTGTGGGTTAAAATGAAATTTATTTCATCTTATTTAAATTTCTTTAAATGATAATAGGTTGTTGAAAGCAAGTGAACTCTGGGAGTTGGTGAAGGACAGGGAGGCCTGGCGTGCGGCAATTCATGGGGTTGCAAAGAGTTGGACACGACTGAGCTACTGAACTGAACTGAACTGAAGGGATTTATTAATATAAGACATGTAGAAGTAAAATATATAACAAAAATATCACAAAGTCCAGGAAATGGAATTATACTTTTGTATGTATGGTTCTTATATCAAGTGTAGTGGTATAGAATCACTTAAATATAGATAAAATATATACTCGGACTCTTTAAAAACAGAAGGGGCTATAAGAAATAGGTCAACAAAGGAAAGGAAATCATTTTTAAAAATCTCATACAATGCAGAGAAAGAGGAAAACTGGGAGTGAAGAATAGATATAATTGATGAAAAATTGAACCAACTGCATCAATATTTTTGTTAAATATAAATGAATTAAAGACCTCAATTAAAAGGCAATAATTTCTAGTTTGCATAAAAAATCAAGACTGAACTATATGATTCTATTTTAAGTATATAGAAAAATCAAGTTAAAAGTAAAATGATGGAAAAATATATATTAAACTAATACAATTAAAAGAGAGTTGGAGTGTCTACATTAATATTAAAACAATTAGAGTTCGGAGCAAATAATATTACAAGGTATAAAGAAGGATATTTCTTAATAAATATGTTAATTAATCAAGAGAACATGCCATTCATTACTAAATGTTTGTGCTCTAGGAACAAAACTTACAAATTCATAAATCCAAACTGACACAGTTACAAGAAGATAAGAATACACAATTTGGGGCAGAGAGTCCAATACTTTTCTCAATAATTGTTAGCACAAGTAGACGGAAAATCAGTAAGAATATAAAAAACTTGAATCATACCATAAATCAATTTGACCCAATTGACATTTAAAACAGTCCATCCAATAATAGGAGAATATACACTCTTTTCAAGTGTACATAGGACATCTACCAAAATTGACTCTCTTCTGAGCTGTGGACAAGTCTCCGATTTTAAAAAATCCTCATTATATCCTATTCTTGGACTATAACGGAATTAGTATAGAGATAAATATTAGAAATATACTGGAGAAATCCTGAAATATTTGGAAACTAAATGCAAACTTAAATATAATTCCTGGAACAAAGAAAAATGAAAAAGGGAAATTAGAGATTATTTTGAACTGAATAAAAATAAAAAATATTAAAATTTGTACCAACCAAAATTTGTCACCAAAATAATAACCTTAATTTTCACCTTATGCAACTAGAGAAGGGCAGATTAAACACAAAGTAGAAGAATGGAAAAATAAAGTTTCAAGGAGAAATCACTGAAATTAAAAACAGAAGAAACAATAGAAAAAAGTTTATGAGAAAAAAAATTTTAGATTAGTGAAACTAATAAAGATCTAGAAGACTGAACAGGGACAGAGGAGAAAAAAATATTATCAGAAATAAGAGAAATCACTTCAGATTCTACTAATGTTGAATGAATATAAAGGAAATGCTATGAATAGTTTTCTAACATTAAATTCAATTATTTAGATAAAATATACAAATTCCTTAAAAGTTGCAGACTGTCGACATTTACTCAAAATGAAATACACAACCTGAATAGTTCCATATCTGCTACATGACCATTAGTTTAAAATGTCCTTATAAAGAGAACTCCAGGCCTTGATAGCTTTATGGGTAAATTCTCCCAAATAGAGAAGTAAGAAATTGTACTTATTTTGTGCAAAATCTTCCAGAAAATTGAACAGGAAGAAATACTTCCCAACTCAACATTAGTCAAAGATATTACAAGAAAACTACTGACCAATATCTCTCACGAATATAGAAAAGATATTAAAATTTTATAAAATTATCAACAATGTATAAAGTAGATAACACATTATGACCATGTGAGGTATAGAAATGCACAAGTAGCTTAACATATGACAAAGGTCAATGTAATTCACCATAATCAAATAGAAAGGAAAACTATATCCCAATGGGTGCAGAAAAAGCATTTGCCAAAATCTAACTTTCTTCCTGATATAAGCTCAGAATCCTAAGACTAAAGTAGGAGCTTCCTTAGCTTAATAAAGGGCATATACAGTAATTTACAACTGACATCATACTTAATGGTAAAACACTGAATGCTTTTCTTCTAACATGGTAAGGATGTCCATTTTCACCCACTTCTGTTCACCATTGCACTGGAAATTTTAGCAAGTTCAATAAAGCAAGAAAAAGGAATTAAAGACATGCTGCTTAGAAATTAAGGAGCAAATGTATTCATAAATTCTATGGTCATCTATGTAGAAAATGCTATAGAATCCCCCGAAATATCTAGAACTAACAAAGAATATAAGAAGACTGTAGGATACAAGATAATATACTAATATAAGTTGTGTTTTTGTACTATTAATTGACAATCAAATTGAAATTGAAATCAATATCATTTACAATAGCAGCAAAAATATGAAAGGCTTAGGCATATATCTAACAAAAATATGGAAAACTGATACTGTGAGAACAAAATATTAAATGAGTGATTAAAACTATACTATATGTGCTATACTGTATTCATGGATCAGAAAAGGCACAGTATTATTTCTTAATCTTTTAAAAAATTTTATTGGAGTATAGCTGATTTACAGGCATATTAGTTAGATTATTTTCTCCTAAGGGTTATCACAGAATATTTACTAGAGATCCTTGTGCTCTACAGTAGGTCCTTTTTGGTTATCTGACTTTTATATAGTAGTTTGGGTATATTCATCCCAAGTTCCTAATTTACCCCTCTCCCAACATGTTTCCTCTCTGGTAAGCACAAGTTTGTTTTTAATATCTGCAAGGCTGTTTCTGTCTTATAAATAATTTCATTTGTATCATTTTTAATATTAGATTCCACATATGAGATATCATATTATATTTGTCTTTGTCTTAGTTCTCTTAATATGATGATCTCTAAGGCCTTCCATCGGAGAAGGCAATGGCACCCCACTCCAGTACTCTTGCCTGGAAAATCCCATGGACAGAGGAGCCTGGTAGGCTGCAGTCCATGAGGTCGCTAAGAGTCGGACATGACTAAGCGACTTCACTTTCACTTTTCACTTTCATGCATTGGAGAAGGAAATGGCAACCCACTCCAGTGTTCTTGCCTGGAGAATCCCAGGAACAGAGGAGCCTGGTAGGAGGCCATCTATGGGGTTGCACAGAGTTGGACACGACTGAAGCAACTTAGCAGCAGCAGCAGCAAGGCCTTCCATATTGCTGCAAATGGCATGATTTCATTCTTTTTATGGGTGAGTAATATTCCAGTGTGTGTGTGTGTGTGTGTGTCTGTGTGTATATATATACATATATATATACCACTTCTTCTTTATATGTTAATCTGTTGATGGATATTTAGGTTGCTTCCATCTTGGCTGTGGTAAATAATGCTGCTCTGAACATTGGAGTGCATGTATCTTTTTGAATTACAGTTTCTTTGGGATATAATTTCTTGCCATTTTTTACCCCATGACTATTTTGGTAGGTTATCACATCATCCTGTATTATTGATTTATAGTCTTATTTTTTCTTGTCATTAGAATCTGCCTATAGTTCTTTTTTTATTGAATATAAGAAGAATCATATAAACAAATGACAACACAATAGTTTTTATTAATGTACTATTTTCTATTAGTTGATCAGTCTTAAGAATTTTTTGCATAATGTATTAAAGATCTAAAGACTCAAGCTTGAATTTAATTAAAGAATTATATTTGGAAGAAAATCCAGTGCTTTTTTCCACTCTTATACATTGGCTCTTATATTTAAAAAAAGAATAAGATGTGTTTTCATTGGAAGAAATAAAATTAAATATTGGGATTATTTGGAAAAAATAAACCAAACAATGAGAAAAAATTGAATTAAAAAAAAGAAAGGCTTAAAAAGGTAAAATATGCTTTGAAAATTTTGAATAATAAAGTTCTGATTTTGGCATATATTATGAATGAAATGCTTTGGATAAAGTCATCATATGTCATCACTCAACATTTTTTACTCTAAAAGTACTTATAAAAGTAACAGAATGAGTTTTACGCAAAGCTCTTTTGAGTTTGCTGTTGAATCCAAAGAGAAGAATGAAGGGGAAAATGACCTGACATTTATTTTATGCATGAGGCTTAAATGGAAAAGTATTTTCAAAGTATTGCAAACATAAGGTTCTTCGGGTGTTAATTTGGAGATAAAGCTTGGGATCCTGTCATAAATATACGTGTTCTGCCAGTTTTTAAAATATCTTGGTATAGTCCCAGTACTCCCTTTCCCAAGTCAGTTTCTTTTATCATCTGCAGCATATGGATGGAGACTGTACCTATTTCAAAATACTCAGAATAAATCAAGACATACTGATATCTAAAAGGACAAAGATATTCCGTGGTTCTCAGAAATCTGATAATATGATTTTTTTAAAAAAGAAAACCTGGTGAATGCAAGTATCATTCTCAGTAAATGAAACTGGTTTGGCAAAGTGTCAAATTGTATATATTGATGGTGTTCCCAAATAATGTTCTAATTCATGCCTCGATTTTTGTGGAGAAATGTCCAGGAATCAATCATAGTAACTGAGGACACCACTGGCATTGAATAGGTAGATGGGGTGGGGTGACAACGGCATAGAACAATCTATGGCTTGTCTCCCACAAGCACAGTGGTGTCCCGATAGGAAATACTATAGGCTATAACCATTTCAGGTGCTCTTACCATCCCATTCACACTGGGGACAGATCTCTGTAAAATATTATTGATATTATGTTTATATTTATTTCTGTAAAGTATTCAGTATAGCTCTGCTTTTTTGTTGTTGTTTAGTCGCTAAGTTGGAGAAGGCAATGGCACCCCACTCCAGTACTCTTGCCTGGAAAATCCCATGGATGGAGGAGCCAGGTAGGCTGCAGTCCATGGGGTCGCGAAAAGTCGGACACAACTGAGCGACTTCACTTTCACTTTTCACTTTCATGCATTGGAGAAGGAAATGGCAAGCCACTCCAGTGTTCTTGCCTGGTGAATCCCAGGGATGGGGGAGCCTGGTGGGCTGCCATCTATGGGGTCGCATAGTCGGACACGACTGAAGCAACTTAGCAGCCGCAGTAGCAGCAGTCGCTAAGTTGTGTCTGACTCTTTTGTGACCCCATGGACTGTAGCCCACCAGATTCCACTGTCCATGGGATTTCCCAGGCAAGAATACTGAAGTGGGTTGCCATTTCCTTCTCCATGGGATCTTCCCAACCCAAGGATGGAAGCTGCATTTCCTGTACTGCAGGCAGATTTTTTTTTTTTTTTACCACTGAGCCCCTGGGGAAGTCCTATAGTTCTGCTTAGCCCTTTTCAAAGTGAAGTGAACCCAAACTTATATCTAAAGAGGAAGAAAACTTTTGTTTTTCTATCTCAGTTTCCTCCCCTGTCTAACTCATCCTATAAGGTCTCTGAATGGTCCCATCACTATTTTCTTAGCTAGAAGAAGTAGTCATCAATAGCAAATAAATCATCCTTGCTTTCCAAACAAACATTTTAGAAAGAAATATAATCTGGATTCTTTTGAAATACCTTTATTTTAGCAAGGGTACCTTTCAGTCCTTAGTGAATTTAGAGTTTTAAGTTTTTGTTCTTCACAAAATATATTTTTCCTTTTGCCCTGTTGCTCCAGAGCTCCAGCACTGAAAACACAGAACCTTGTGTTCAGAGAACCCTGCATATTTATTGGCCTTGAAAGTATGCAACACATCTAGCCACATAATTGAAAATAATAAGGCCACGATAAATGGGATGGCCCCAGGGTAAAACACCCAAGGGATTCAATTGGTGTCACTTTGCATCAATGTCCATGCATCATGGTAATTGAGGTAACATAACCAATTACCACATTTTAATTAGAGTTCTAAGAACTTGAGAAAATTTGCAGTGATGAGACAGCTCACTTTAAAAAAGAGAAAAAGCAAAGAAAGATAGGAAGAATGAAAGAAAATGGGGGCAAATCCCACATATTTTGTTACCGAAGCTTGTTTCTTGGAAGCAGAGGTTACGTAAAATGAAGTTTTGAGAGTGTTCTTTATATCTGAAGCTTTTTCTATCTCTCAGTCTTAGTGTTTGATGATGCATTTTGAGATACCAAGTATTTTAAAATGCTATCTTGCGACTAAACTAATAGCATTCTCACCCTATTATGACTGATGATTTTAGAAATATATGCCCAAAGAAATTCTCTAGAATATGCCTTGTCGTATAATTTCATTTCCCACCGAATTGTTTCTCACCATCATAACTTAGGGATTCACTCTAAGTTTTAAGTCAGTATCTGAACACAGTGACACCTTATTAAATCATATATTTCTCTGGCTCTGGTTGCTAAACAAAAATAGGCCTAGATTTCACTCCCCCACCTGTACCCCCACTCAAAAAATTAAAAGCAGAAAGAATTGCTGCATTTAGAAAATAATTTTGACTTGTGGCAATTATTTTTATAAGGGTAGAGTTTAAGTGAAAGACCTCCTGTAAAATTTTAGTGCTGCTACATAATCAAGTAATTATGTAATTACTTATACTTAATTACTTACAAGAGAGAAGGTTGTTAAAAAATCTTATACATGTCAAAAACAGCTTTCTTCTTTTAGCGTGTTTCTAGCCAAGCTTCAAATACCAAAAGGTCTTTTAAAAATCACTTCCAATAGATTTATTTTTCTTTCATAAATCCCTCACCATTATTCTTCAGTGTATGAAAGTGCATTATACACAGCTCGACATGCCCTCCTTCCTGTTTCCATTCATAATGGCCAAAGAAAGGAAGGAAGGGAAGAGGGATGAGGGAGGGTGGAAAGGACAGGGAGAAAGGAAAGAAGGAAAGAAATGATTTTAAATTGCAGTTATGGTCTGACATTAAATATAAGATATATGTTCTTAATGTGAGGATGTCCAGTAGACAGAGTAAATTTTCAAGAAAAGCTGAAGAATTTTTGTTTCCTTGAGTATTTCATGCAAAGATGGACTGGATAAAGGACAGAAATGGCAGGGACCTAACAGAAGCAGAAGATATTAAGAAGAGGGGCAAGAATACACAGAAGAACCATACAAAAAAGATCTTCACAACCAAGATAATCACAATGGTGTGATTACTCACCTAGAGCCAGACATCCTGGAATGTGAAGTCAAGTGGACCTTAGAAAGCATCACTACGAACAAAGCTAGTGGAGGTGATGGAATTCCAGTTGAGCTGTTTCAAATCCTGAAAGATGATGCTCTGAAAGTGCTGCACTCAATATGCCAGCAAATTTGGAAAAGTCAGCAGTGGCCACAGGACTGGGAAAGGTCAGTTTTCATTCTGATCCCCAAAAAAGTCAATGCCAAAGAATGTTCAAACTACCACACAATGGCACTCATCTCAAATGCTAGTAAAGTAATGCTCCAAATGCTCCAAGCCAGGCTTTAGCAATAGGTGAACCATCCAAGCTGGTTTTAGAAAAAGCAGAGGAACTAGAGATCAAATTGCCAACATCCGCTGGATCATCAAAAAAGCAAGAGAGTTCCAGAAAAACATCTATTTCTGCCTTATGACTATACCAAAGCCTTTGACTGTGTGAATCACAATAAACTGTGGAAAATTCTGAAAGAGATGGGAATACCAGACCACCTGACCTGCCTCTTGAGAAACCTGTATGCAGGTCAGAAAGCAACAGTTAGAACTGGACATGGAACAACAAACTGGTTCCAAATAGGAAAAAGAGTATGTCAAGGCTGTATATTGTCACCCTGCTTATTTAACTTATATGCAGTGTACATCATGAGAAACACTGGACTGGAAGAAGCACAAACTGGAATCAAGATTGCCAGGAGAAATATCAATAACCTCAGATATGCAGATGATACCACCTTTATGGTAGAAAGTGAAGAGGAACTAAAAAGTCTCTTGATGAAAGTAAAAGAGGAGAGTGAAAAAGTTGGCTTAAAGCTCAACATTCAGAAAACGAAGATCATGGCATCTGGTCCCATCACTTCATGGGAAATAGATGGGGAAACAGTGGAAACAGTGTCAGACTTTATTTTTTGGGGCTCCAAAATCACTGCAGATGGTGACTGCAGCCATGAAATTAAGACACTTACTCCTGGGAAGGAAAGTTATGACCAACCTAGATAGCATATTCAAAAGCAGAGACATTACTTTGCCGACTAAGGTCCATCTAGTCAAGGCTATGGTTTTTCCTGTGGTCATGTATGGATGTGAGAGTTGGACTGTGAAGAAAACTGAGTGCCAAAGAATTGATGCTTTTGAACTGTGGTGTTGGAGAAGACTCTTGAGAGTCCCTTGGACTGCAAGGAGATCCAACCAGTCCATTCTGAAGGAGATCAGTCCTGGGTGTTCTTTGGTAGGACTGATGCTAAAACTGAAACTCCAGTACTTTGGCCACCTCATGTGAAGAGTTGACTCATTGGAAAAGACTCTGATGCTGGGAGGGATTAGGGGCAGGAGGAGAAGGGGACGACAGAGGATGAGATGGCTGGATGGCATCACTGACTTGATGGACATGAGTTTGAGTGAACTCCGGGAGTTGGTGATGGACAGGGAGGCCTGCTGCTACTGCTGCTAAGTCACATCAGTTGTGTCCGACTCTGTGCGATCCCATAGACAGCAGCCCACCAGGCTCCTCTGTCCCTGGGATTCTCCAGGCAAGAATACTGGACTGGGTTGCCATTTCCTTCTCCATTGCATGGAAGTGGAAAGTGAAAGGAAAGTCGCTCAGTTGTGTCAGACTCCTAGCGACCCCATGGACTGCAGCCTACCAGGCCTGGCGTGCTGCAATTCATGGGATCCAAAGAGTCGGACACGACTGAGCAACTGAAATGAACTGAACTGAACTGAGTATTATAATGACTAAGAGCTTGGTCAGACTTTGCTATTTAGTAGCTATGTGATTGTGGCAAATTATTGACTTTATAATGCCTCACCTTCTTCATACATGAGTTGGAGATAACAGTAATACCTACCTTGAGTTAGATGAGTTTAAATGAATTAATAGGTGAAAGTTCTTTGAACAATTGCTTCCACACGGTCAGTAAACGATAGCTGCTATTATTGTTTATGTTATTGTAGGAATCAAGTCTTATCTTCGTAGTTGTCTAGAAATTAATACATTTCCTAGCACTGTTGGTGTTCAACAGCTAAGTCATGTTCGACTCTGTGACTTCATGGACTGGAGCACACCAGGCTTCGTTGCCCTTCATTGTCTCCCAGAGTTTGTTCAATCTCATGTCCTTTAAGCCAGTAATGCCATCCAACTATCTCATCCTGTGTCACCCCCTTCTCCTCCTGTCCTTAATCTTTCCCAGCATCAGGGTCTTTTCCAATGTGTCAGCTCTGCATCAGGCATACTAGGATGTTAATATATTTTTGCTTAATAAATACATGAACAAATAACAAAGAACTGAGTAGTTGAAGAAATTCTGAAAAAGTGATAGATTCCATGGCTGACCTAACCACCCACCCTTATCTTCTTCCTTTCCTTTCAGAATTGGCCAGAACTAAGCCAGTTATATTAAAATCCTCACCCCTCTCAGCACTAGTTGATTTAGTTGATTTTCTCTATTATTCTATTTCCAATTTCACTGATTTCTTTTCTCATTCTTATTATTTCTTTTCTCCATCTTGTTTTAGGTTTAAATTGCTCTTTTTTTCCTGTTTCCTTAAATAGGAACATAGGTTTCTAATTTTATATTTTTCTTCCTTTCTAATAAAGGCATGTAAGACTGCAAATTTCCCTCTAAGCACTTCTTTTGTTTAATCTTAGAAATCTTGATAAATTGTATTTTCATTTTAATTTAATTTAAAATATTTTAACATTTCTCTTGCTACTTCTTTAACCTATGTGTTATTTCTAAGTTTGTTGTTTAATATCCAAATATTTGGGGATTTTTCAGCTTTCTGTTATTGATTTCTACTTTAATTCCATTGTGGTCTGAGAACATACACTGTTATTTCTGTTCTTTTAAATTTGCTAAGGTGTGTTTTGTGGTTCAGAATGTGGTCTTTCTTGGTGAATGTTCCATCTGAGTTTGAGAAGAATTTATATTTTGGTATTGTTGAATAAAATATCCTATAAATGCCAGTTAAGATACAGTTGATTGCTAGTGTTAAAGTCAGCTATTTCCTTACTAGTTTTCTGCCTGATTGATGTATTAGTTACTGAAAGAATGTGGATTAATCTACCAATTACTGAAAGAATTTAGATCAGGAGACTTTAGCTCTGGTTGAAATCTAACCATAATATCTGACTTTCTCTTTTCCCTTGCAGTTTTATCTGTTCTTGCCTCAAGTATTTTTATATACTCTTGTTAGATGAATACAATTTAGGATTATTGTTGTCTTGAAGAATCGATCCCTATATTATTATGTAATAACCCTTTTTATCCCTGATAATTTTCCTTTTTTTTTTTTGAGTATGCTGTGTCTGAAATTTATATAGTTAGTCCAACTTTCTTTTTGGTGTTGTTATTTAGAAGTCATTTCACTTAAAAAGTTTTTTTATTTATAATTTTCTACTCTATTTTCCTTTTGATTAATGTTATCATGGTATATCTTTATCCATTCTTTTAATCTTTATGAGTCTGCATTTAAAATAAAGTTCTGTAGACAACTTATAGCTGGATCTTACTCTTTTATCTATCCTGAAAACCTCTAGCCTTTAATTGCGTGATTTAGATCGTCCATATTTAAAGTGATTACTAATATACTTCAATTAATATCTATCATGTTTGTAATTATTCCCTGTTCATCACATTTGTTCTTTGTTTCTTTCCCCCCTTTTTTTCTGCCTTCTTTTATTTTGATGGAGCATTTCATATGATTCCATTTTGTCTTCTCTTTTAGCATATCAATTATACTTCTTCCTAAAAAATTTTTAGTCACTGTCCTAGAGCTTACAGTATAAGCCTATCTTTAAATAACACTGTATTGTTTCACATGCATAGTGCAGATAACTTACAACAGAATATTTTTAATTCTTTTTTCCCTTCCCTATGACATTACTGTGAATCATTTAGATCTATTAAGAATAAAAATGAGTAAGATTTTATTTTACCTTCATTTATTCCTTCTCCAGTGCTTTTTCCTTTATGCAGATCCAAGTTTCTTACCAATATAATTTTCCTTATTCCCAAAGAGCTCGTTTTAATGTTTCTTGCAAGGCAGGTCTGCTAAAAATGAGTCCCCTGTTTTTGTCTAAAACAATATTTACTTCTCCTTCACTTTTGAAGGAGAAATTTTTGGCTATAGAATTATGTATTACTGATTTTTTTCTCTTGATAATTTGTATATTTTGTTACGATTTCTTCCTGCTTGCATGGTTTCTGATAAGAAGTCTGCTGTAATTCTTGTCATTGGTCCTCTATTGGTGAGGTTTTCTTCCTGCTATGACTTCTTCCAAGATTTTCTTTGTCTTTGGTTTTCTGGAGTTTGAATATGATATGCCTCTGTGTGTGTGTGTGTGTGTGTGTGTGTGTGTGTGTATTTATTTATTGTATCCTGCCTCCTGGCTCATTATTTTGGTGTCTCATTAATTTTGGAATATTCTCGTGCATGTGTGCACACTAACTTCAGTCATGTCTGACTCTTTGTGATACTATGGACTGTAGCTTGGCAGGCTCGCCTGTCTGTGGGATTCTCCAGGCAAGAATACTGGAGTGGGTTGCCATTTCCTTCTCCAGGGGATTTTCCCAACCCAGGGATGGAACTGTGTCTATTAAGTCTCCTGCATTGGCAAGTGGGTTCTTTACCACTAGTGCCACCTGGGAAGCCCCAGAGTATTCTCAGTTCAGTTCAGTTCAGTCACTCAGTCATGTCCAACTCTTTGTGACCCCATGGACTTCAGCATGCCAGACCTCCCTGTCCATCACCAACTTCTGGAGTTTACTCAAACTCATGTCCATTGAGTTGATGATGCCATCCAACCATCTCATCCTGTCTCCCCTTCTCCTCCTGCCTTCAATCGTTCCCAGCACCAAGGTCTCTTACAATGAGTCAGCTCTTCACATCAGGTGGCCAAAGTATTGGAGTTTCAGCTTCAATATCAGACCTTCCAATGAATATTCAGGACTGATTTCCTTCAGGATGGACTGGTTAGATCTCCTTGAGAGTCCAAGAGACTCTCAAGAGTTTTCTCTAACACCAGAGTTCAAAAGCATCAGTTATTTGGCACTCAGCTTTCTGTATAGTCAGTACTCACATCCACATGACTAATGGAAAAACCATAGCCTTGACTAGAGGCATCTTTGCTGGAAAAGTAATTTCTCTGCTTTTTAATATGCTATCTAGTTTCGTCATAATTGCCTTCCAAGGAGTAAATGTCTCTTTATTTCATGGTAGCAGTCACCATCTGCAGTGATTTTGGAGCCCCCAAAATAAAAATCTGTCACTGTTTCTACTGTTTTCCCATCTATTTGCCATGAAGTGCTTTAGTATGCTTATTTTTTTCCCTTCCTACATCAGTTCAGTGCAGTCGCTCAGTCGTGTCCGACTCTCCGCGACCCCATGAATCGCAGCACACCAGGCCTCCCTGTCCATCACCAACTCCTGGAGTTCACTCAGACTCACGTCCATTGAGTCAGTGATGCTATCCAGCCATCTCATCCTTGGTCGTCCCCTTCTCCTCCTGCCCCCAATCCCTCCCAGCATCAGAGTCTTTTCCAATGAGTCAACTCTTTGCATGAGTCAGCTTTAGCATCATTCCTTCCAAAGAAATCCCAGGGTTGATCTCCTTCAGAATGGACTGGTTGGATCTCCTTGCAGTCCAAGGGACTCTCAAGAGTCTTCTCCAGCACCATAGTTCAAAAGCATCAATTCTTCGGCACTCAGCCTTCTTCACAGTCCAACTCTCACATCCATACATGACCGCTGGGAAAACCATAGCCTTGACTAGACGGACCTTCCTACATCAGTCTGCCATTAATTCAGTCTTCATTGACCTGTCTCTCTATCTCCCCATGTATTTATGTTTTTCTCAACTAAAGAAACCTCTAATTATATTCATCTCATGTATAGCTGCCCTCTCATGTACCCTGAATCAGTTAGAGATGTGTTAAAATATTGAAACCTTTTCCCTTCTGGTGTGGAAAGGAAGGCATGATGGGCCCTGGAAGGAAACCTTGCCTTTTATTTCCCTTTTGGAGTGAGTGGTCTCTCATTCCTTCTCAGTATGTAAGTTTATATCAGCATTTTATATATGTCATATCTTGAAAAATATTGGGAAGCACTGGTCTAGAAATAATAGGTATTAAGCCTTAGTACCAACCCGTTGATCATGAAGCAGCAGTCACATTTAAATTTTGGTTGAAGAGAAAACATTTAAGTGGAAATGCCACTAGCATCAAATAATTTTCTTACCCTACTATAGAACGATCAGATTTACTCTAGTTTTCTTTTTTTATATATGGCTAATATTTTAGGTCCGTTGTTTCACTTGAATTATGCTTATGACTTTTTAACTTATAAAGGACTAAGTTTGCTGACTATCAAAGAAAAGATTCTGTGTTTAGTCATCCAAGGGGTTATAACTGAAATACCAATATTGAAAAGGCTACTTTTTGTGGAGAGGAGTTTAGCAGTGCAAAATGATACAGGCAGGGCCATGGGCCTTAAGTCAGAATAACTAAAGTTGTTTTTATATAGGTTAAGTATTCTCTTATAACCATAATACTATTAGTGTATCACTGCTGATTATGCAAGTTTTGGATTCTGAATATTTAACCTATTTGCCAAGGTGGTTTGTTTTTGATTCCATTGGATCATGGTTTTGGAAGGAGCTGGGCCTATAGGCAGGTAGTCACCAACTGCTCCTTGAGTATCTGCTCTGTGCTCGGCACTGTTCTGAGTTTGTCTACACAGAAGTAGTTCAGGATATGGTCTTCAGTCTCAAGGAATTGGCAAGCTATATGAAGTGATATAGTAAGATAATATTGACATAGATGAGACAATAATTATTTCGAGCTGTGTTTGGCCTGAAAATGACAGTACCAATTAGAAAACTACATGCAAAGCTGCAAGGTTACTTGAGAGGTGAGTCTGTGCTCAGTTCACCTTTATTATCTGCTCAGGGATTGGGAACCATATGTAGTAAGTATTTAATGAACATTTGTTAAATAAATAAGCAAATGTTAATAGTAAATTGTGTGGTTCTGTCACTACAATAAGAATTAAATGAAAAAAAATTGAGAGGGAAATCACAGAGGGCTCAGTAATTCAGAGAAATCTTTATAGAGGAGTTTAATACTGAATTTTGAGATACTTGGTAAGGGTACTAAAACTGCATTCATTCATTCACTCATTCAAAAGAAAATTTATTGAATGCCTACTATGAACACAGACATGGTAACATAAGTGAGCAGCAAATATTCATGAGGCGTAGGGAAGATCACCTGTGGGAGAACATTACATTTCAGTCGTTATATGACCGAATGATTGAATGCCTTAAAAATCAGTCAAAATAATTTGAAGAGACAGTAACCACTGACAGTTGTTTGTTTATTTGTTTTATTTTAGTGAGAGGAGTAATGCAATGAAAGGATTTATTTTAGGAAGCGTGGTTCGAAAGTGGTGTGTAGGATTATCCTAAACATATTGTTGTTTCTTCTGTTTTTAGAAAAGCCTAGGGATATACTTTTTGTAGACTTTCATGGCAGTCCATGAGAATGTTTAATTGCCCTTTTAAAAGCAAATCCCTCTGGTATATCTTACCTACTTTTTCTTGTTGCAGTGTAATTCTGTTTTTTAAGTTTGGAGTTGTGAAAATAGAGAACTTTTTCCTTGTTCTAGTCGTAGTAACTTCCAAAATACAATAGAAAATAAGCTCCAATATAGCCTTTTCCTCACCTGGTAAAATAACTCCAACTCTCTTAACTGTTTTCAAATAATTTGTTTCTTTAATGTTGAAGAACTTTCCTTGACTATTAAACTCTAATGATATATCACAAGATTTTCTCACATGGCCCTTATTTCTCCTTTTGCTTTTACACTGAGCCAAGAGTAGTAGTTGTTGTTCAGTTGCTCAGTCTTGTCCGTCTCTTTGCGACCCATGGACTGCAGCACACAACTCTTTCCTGTCCCCCGCTACTCCTGGAATTTGCTCACACACATGTCTGCTGAGTCTGTGATGCTATCCAACCACCTCATCCTCTGTCACCTCCTTCTCCTCTGCCCTCAATCTTTCCCAGCATCAGAGTCTTTTCTAGTGAGTTGGCTCTGCGAATCAGATGGCCAAAGTTGGACCTTCAACAAGTCCTTCCAGTGAACATTAAGGGTGGATTTCTTTTAGGATTGATTGGTTTGATCTCTTTGCTGCCTAAGTGACTCTCAAGAGTCTTCTCCAACACCACAGTTCAAAAGCATCAGTTCTTCGGTGCTCAGCTTTCTTTATAGTCCAACTCTCACATCCATACATGACCACTGGAAAAACCAAGGCCTTGACTAGATGGACCTTTGTTGGCAAAATAATATCTCTGCTTTTTAATATGCTGTCTAGGTTGGTCATAACTATTCTTCCTAGGAGTAAGTGTCTTTTTATTTCATGGTGGCAGTCACCATCTGCAATGATTTTGGAGCCCCCCAAAATAAAGTCAGCCACTGTTTCCACTGTTTCCCCATCTATTTCCCATGAAGTGATAGGACCAGATGCCATGATCTTCATTTTCTGAATGTTGAGCTTTAAGCCAACTTTTTCACTCTCCTCTTTCACTTTCATCAAGAGGCTCTTTAGTTCTTCCTCACTTTCTGCCATAAGGGTGGTATCATCTGCATATCTGAGGTTATTGATATTTCTCCTGGCAATCTTGATGCTAGCTGGTGCTTCATCCAGCCCAGCGTTTCTCATGATGTACTCTGCAGAGAAGTTAAATAAGCAGGGTGACAATATACAGCCTTGACGTACTCGTTTTCTAATTTGAAACCAATCTGTTGTTCCATGTCCAGTTCTAACTGTTGCTTCCTGACCTGCATACAGATTTCTCAAGAGGCAGGTCAGGTGGTCTGGCATTCCCATCTCTTTCAGAATTTTCCACAGTTTATTGTGATCCACACAGTCAAAGGCTTTGGCATAGTCAATAAAGCAAAATAAAGATGTTTTTCTGGAACTCTCTTGCTGTTTTGATGATCCAGCAGATGTTGGCAATTTGATCTCTAGTTCCTCTGCCTTTTCTAAAACCAGCTTGAACATCTAGAAGTTCATGGTTCACGTATTATTGAAGCCTAGCTTGGAGAAGTTTAAGCATTACTTTGCTACTGTGTGAGATGAGTGCAATTGTGCAGTAGTTTGAGCATACTTTGGCATTGCCTTTCTTTGGGATTGGAATGAAAACTGATCTTTTCCGTCCTGTGGCCACTGTTGACTTTTCCAAATTTGCTAGCATATTGAGTGCAACACTTTCACAGCATCATCTTTCAGGATTTGAAATAGCTCAACTCGAATTCCATCACCTCCACTAGCTTTGTTCGTAGTGATGTTTTCTAAGGCCCACTTGACTTCACATTCCAGGATGTCTGGCTCTAGGTGAGTGACCACACCATTGTGATTATCTTGGTTGTGAAGATCTTTTTTGTACAGTTCTTCTGTGTATTCTTGCCACCTCTTCTTCATATCTTCTGCTTCTGTCAGGTCCATACCATTTCTGTTCTTTATCAAGCCCATCTTTGCATGAAATGTTCCCTTGGTATCTCTAATTTTCTTGAAGAGATCTCTAGGCTTCCCCATTCTATTGTCTTCCTCTATTTCTTTGCACTGATCACTGAGGAAGGTTTTCTTATCTGTCCTTGCTATTCTTTGGAACTCTGCATTCAAATGGGAATATCTTTCCTTTCCTCCTTTGCTTTTCACTTCTCTTCTTTTCACAGCTATTTGTAAGGCCTTCTCAGACAGCCGTTTGCTGTTTTGCATTTCTTTTTCTTGGGGATGCTCTTGCTCCCTGTCTCCTGTACAATGTCATGAAAGCTCCTAGCATAATCCCATTTTAAAGCAGTTTTTTGCCCGTAAGGTCAACCCTGTCCAATGCAGGATAAAGAATTTTTAATTTGGCGTTAGCTCAAATATTTTACATTTTCTTTATTCCCCACCCTGTCACTATCATCATTTGTCAAGTGTTACTTTCTTAGCTCTTTATATAGCTCTTGTCATCTCCAAGGACTAGAAAAAGACTTACAGTAATAAATATCCAGAGCCATATCCCTTCTTCCTTGTACTCTTATACATCTAGATATGGACATGAAAGGTCAACTAACATGCAGGAATAAGGACAAGTTAGCTGAGAACTTTAGGCAAGTTCTATCCACTGGATGGTGTTTCCTGATGGAGCTTTAATGGGCCCAAATGGCCTTCTGGATCTCTGTAACCAAGGAACTTAAACTGTCAAAGAGCACAGTGCCCAACTAAAATTGTCAAGGGCAGGAAAAAGTCTAAATAGGAATTCAGGTGTCTTTATATATTAAGGGTTGTTCTTATCAGATCACTAATTCTCCTCATCCACGTTGATGCACATTAAAATTGGCTTAACTCACAAGACAAAAGGACAGAATATTAGGGGATCCAAAATAACCCACACCCTTCAGCTCTTTTCTTGTTTTACAGTCTGAAAGAACCCTCTTCAAATAAGGAAAGGAGTCCAATTTTCAAAAAGCGGTTCCTCCATTTTTTTTTTCTTTCTGAGTGGCACTCATACAGTAGCAGCAGTAAAATAAACAACAATGTGTTGGATTTTGTTTCTCTTTATCTATATGACATTTGTGTCATCACCGTAGCTCTAATCCATATTCAGGTCTTCATGTTTGGTGTGCAGTAATATGTAAATTATCTCGCCAGCTGCATGGAGCAGTGTTTGTTTATTCTATTTCTTTTGGCACTGCACGGAACTGAATTTCTGCCAAAATGGGGCTGCTTCAGGGAGCACTAATGCTCTGGGAGGAAGTTTTGAAAGGAAACGCACATCATAAGTCTTCACTCTGTGAAGCAGCAAAATCAAAACAAACTTTCTATTTACTAAAATATCAGTATTATGAATGTAAAATAATGTGTTTGTTAAAAATATAATGAGCATGCTGCCCATCTCCAGGATGCTTAGTATATGTGGGTTTTAGAAATGAGGACACAGCACTGAGAAAGCTAGTGCATTTTTATTCTTGGTAAAAGAAGTAGGTGAAATGAAATAGAGACAACATCTAGGATTTTAAGGAGGAAAGAAATATTTTAGCATGCATATTAATCTCTGGAAACACATGGCATTTACATGCATTTAAATGTGGACAGCTGTGGTGTTTAAGTGTTAAAAAATTTCATTAATGATGCATAGAGCTATCTACTTCTGTTGGCAGGCCTTTCAGTCTTCAATCTGACACTTCCTTTTTTATTCAGCAAGCTAATTTCCCCTCTTTTGTGAGGAGTAACTGTTTTCACACTACTGCTTACCCAGCAAGCCTCCTTATTGTTTCATGGTTAATTATCTTCTCCAGCTTCACCTTCCCAGCAAAGGAGGCAGGGCCCTGCCTCCCCAACACTAATGAAAGCTGGGTTTTACGGGTGCACTATGTAAATAAACGCAAGGTCTGATCAGACAACGTAATAAATGAGTTCCTAAAGTTTATGGAGTTGCAGCTCATCTAGTGGTTTTACTGAATAATGAGGGAAAATGATTAATTTCATGTGAGGAATGACTTTAATTTTGGAAAAAATAAAATAAAACCTTTGTTACCCATAACATAGAACCTACCAGCAGATAAACATAAGGGATCTCTGTGTATCTAACTGTTCCTCACTCTTCCTAATAACAGTGATGACATCTGCCAGGAGAAAGTCTTGCATAGACTAGGCCTTTGAAAAATATTTTTAAGGTGATGCTAGTAGTAAAGAACCTGCCTGCCAATGCAGGAGGCCTAAGAAAAGGAGGTTCAATCCCTGGGTCAGAAAGATCCCCTGGTGGAGGGCAAGGCAACCCACTACAGTATTCTTGCCTGGAGAATCCCATGGACAGAGGAGCCTGGCGGGCTACAGTCCATGGGGTCACACAGAATCGGACATGAAGAAGCAACTTAGCACACAAACATGGAGGTCACCTGGCTTTATACTTCCCTGACTGGTTGTCATTTATTAACAAAAAAAAGAAAG
Organism: Capricornis sumatraensis; assembly: GCF_032405125.1. Lineage (NCBI taxonomy): Eukaryota > Metazoa > Chordata > Mammalia > Artiodactyla > Bovidae > Capricornis > Capricornis sumatraensis. The sequence goes on from NC_091087.1 coordinate 50,403,567, forward strand.
GAAAAAAATGTAGCCACGCTTTATGTAATTAAAGTATGCCTCACTCTGCACTGACTTTAAGCAAAGCAGAGATAACTTGCAAATGATACCATCGTCACCTGCTTGGAGTAGCAGATTAGGCAGGTCTGGCCTAGGTAATTAGCTCCACTGGCCATAATGCCTTGCCTCTCTGGACTATAAACTCAACATATTCTCTTAGTTGCCACTAGGGGCCCATATCTGAAGAGTTTAGGGTTTGAAATTATTTTTAATTATTTTTTACATTGAAAAGGATTTTAAGAGATTAAGGTGACACTTGGCTTAAAGCTCAACATTCAGAAAATGAAGATCATGGCATTTGGTCCCATCACTTCATGGGAAATAGATGGGGAAACAGTGGAAACGGTGTCAGACTTCATTTTTGGGGGCTCCAAAATCATTGCAGATGGTGATCGCAGCCATGAAATTAAAAGACGCTTACTCCTTGGAAGGAAAGTTATGACCAACCTAGCAGAGGTATTACTTTGCCAACAAAGTAATATCTTGCCATCTAGTCAAGGCTATGGTTTTTCCAGTGGTCATGTATGGATGTGAGAGTTGGACTGTGAAGAAAGCTGAGCACCGAAGAATTGATGCTTTTTGAACTGTGGTGTTGGAGAAGACTCTTGAGAGTCCCTTGGACTGCAAGAAGATCCAACCAGTCCATCCTAAAAGAGATCAGTCCTGGATGTTCATTGGAAGGACTGATGTTGAAGCTGAAACTCCAGTACTTTGGCCACCTCATGTGAAGAGTTGACTCATTGGAAAAGACCCTGATGCTGGGAGGAATTGGGGGCAGGAGGAGAAAGGGATGACAGAGGATGAGATGGCTGGATGGCATCACCGACTCGATGGACATGAGTCTGAGTGAGCTCCGGGAGTTGGTGATGGACAGGGAGGCCTGGCGTGCTGTGATTCATGGGGTCGCAAGGAGTCAGACACAACTGAGCAACTGAAATGAACTGAACTGAACTGAAGCCTCTAATATTCTTTTTTTTTTTAATTTACAAAATTAATTCATATTTTGAGATCATTTTTCCTCTAAAATGAAATTTACATTTCTTTGATTTGGGAACCTTTGATTTGGGTTACAGTTTGAATTAAGGTGCTGACATTTAAAACTCTCAAGAGCCTCCTTCATGAGAACCCAGGACCAGAGCTTCTGTTCCAGTCAAGACTGAATTTTTATGTCTAATCAGATCTCAGAAGCCTTAGTATTTTTCCCTTGAGATCTCAAAAAAGAAAATAACCCAGGGATTCTACATTTTTAACATTTCTAAGTACTCTAGGAATCAGAAGTATAAAATCTCTTAGAAACTTACTTCAAAGACATTTACTACCTTCTAGGAAAATTTATCCTGAAATTTCAAGGAACTTTTCAAGCATCAAGCATAACTTCTATAATCTCCATTCTTTGTTTATGTAGAATAGTATAGTTCTTGAACAGTGTAGTTCAAGGGAGATATTCTAGCAATTGTGAGATTTCTCAGTTTTCCTTAAGTCTAAAAGAAGCTGTCTTTAGAGGAGATTACTAAAACAGAACTGTAAATCTAATCTGTGTGGATCACAATAAACTGTGAAAAATTCTTAAAGAGATGGGAATACTAGATCACCTGACCTGCCTCTTGAAAAACCTGTATGCAGGTCAGGAAGCAACAGTTAGAACTGGACATGGAACAATAGATTGGTTCCAAATAGGAAAAGGAGTACGTCAAGATGGTATATTGTCACCCTGCTTATTTAACTTATATGCGGAGTACAGCATGAGAAACACTGGGCTGGAAGAAGCACAAGCTGGAATCAAGATTGCCTGGAGAAATATCAATAACCTCCGATATGCAGATGACACCACCCTTATGGCAGAAAGTGAAGAAGAACAAAAGAGCCTCTTGATGAAAGTGAAAGAGGAGAGTGAAAAAGTTGGCTTAAAGCTCAACATTCAGAAAACGAAGATCATGGCATCTGGTCCCATCACTTCATGGGAAATAGATGGGGAAACAGTGGAAACAGTGTCAGACTTTATTTTTGGGAGCTCCAGAATCACTGCAGATGGTGATTGTAGCCATGAAATTAAGACACTTACTCCTTGGAAGGAAAGTTATGACTAACCTAGACAACATATTAAAAAGCAGAGACATTACTTTCTCAACAAAGGTCCATCTGATCAAGGCTATGGTTTTTCCAGTAGTCATGTATGAATGTGAGAGTTGGACTGTAAAGAAAGCTGAGTGCAGAATTGATGCCTTTGAATTGCAGTGCTGGAGAAGACTCTTGAGAGTCCCTTCGAGGGATCCCTCCTGCAAGGAGATCCAACCAGTCCATCCTAAAGGAGATCAGTCCTGAGTGTTCGTTGGAAGGACTGATGTTGAAGCTGAAAGTCCAATTCTTTGGCCACCTGATGCAAAGAGCTGACTCATTGGAAAAGACCCTGATGTTGGGAAAGATTGAGGGCAGGAGGAGAAGGGGACAACAGAGGATGAGATGGTTAGATGGCATCACCAACTCAATGGACATGAGTTTGGGTAAATTCCAGGGGTTGGTGATGAACAGGGAGGTCTGGCATGCTGCAGTTCATGGGGTTGCAAAGAGTCAGACATGACTGAGCGACTGAACCTAACTGAAATCAAATCAAATCAGATTTAGAAAGAAAAATTAAGTCCTTTAAGAAAACAAATCATAACTGACTTTCCAGTTAATTATGTTAAACATTGGGCCAATCAGGTGATAAACTGAGAAAAGCAAGAGATAAGTTTGGTTGACTTAAGATGGAAAAGAGATTAAATGATAGGTACCATTTTTAGTCATTTCAACATTTTTTTTTATTTTTTATTTTTTTTGCCTCTGAATGATGAGTTGTAATCACAGTATTAGAATTCAGCAGAAACAAACAAAACAAGACAAGCAATCCATTAAAAATAGGGATAATGCAGTGTTTGTTCTTAATGTGGACCTTTTGAGAGTGAAAAGACACAACATTCCCTCAACTAATATGTACTTCGTAAAGGAAGCAGATCCTGGATGTGAGTGAACTCCGTTAGCTGATATTTGTCTTTTCAGGCAGGCTTCAGCATGTTGGCAAAGCTCACTTTGTACAGGAAGCTATCTCAGGTCATGTTCGTAGAATTCAGTCTGAAAGTTGGAAACTCCTATGCTATGTCAGTAAACTTCATTTGTTTGCAGGACTGTTCACCCCTGCTTTACCACAAATATGCTTTATAAGTTTTTAAAAATTGTAGGTTTTATTAATGGGAGATCCTTATCATAAAGGAAGGAACTAGACTGTATTTTTCACTAAGGTAAAGGTGAAGCAAAAATTACATCCCAAGGCACAAAACTCAAATGTTATCTCAACTCTTGACAGTCAAAAGGCAAACACCAAACAGAACAATGACAGAAGAATGGGGCCAGATGTTATTAGGGGGGAAATTCTTTATCCAACTCCGCATGTCATCCAAATAGGCTTCCCATATGGTAGTAGTAGATAGGGGCTTCCCTGGAGGCTCCTGCCAATGCAGGAGACATGAGTTTGATCCCTGGGTAAGGAAGATCCCCTGGAGAAGAAATATGGCAACACACTCCAATATTGTTTCCTGGGAAAACCCATGGACAGAGGAGCCTGGGGTATAGTCCATGGGGTCGCAGAGAGTCAGACACGACTGAGTGACTAAACAACAGCAACAAGGCAGTAAATAAAGTGTAGAAAATGCCACCATCTTATTGTGATTGGGTTTTTAAAACTTTATATTGAACTTTTTTTTTGTGGGTTTTTTATACTTTATTTTATTGGTTTCAGTTCTACACAGTACTGAAGAGATCAGATAAAGATATTCCTTTTATTTAAAAATCTCTTCCCAAGTTGTTCTTTAAATTCATTTTTAAGCAATCCTAATTGTAGACACATTCTTGAAACTCTGGGGAAAATTTTCTGGAAAACAGGATAATGACTAAAAAGATAAAAATAGACAAGTTTTCCTGTTCATTCTATTCTGAATATAATAAAAATTTCAATGTTCGTACATAAAGCAATATTTAAGATAAAACAATTTATTTTCCAGTAGAAGCAAGTTATTTTTCTAGTTACTTCTACTGAAACTTTCAGAGTTGCATGGGAAAGTAACTTTTTCCTACAGTAGATGCTTAATGAATAATGATTTATATAGTAATTACTTTGTTTTAAAAAATAGCTTGATGCAAGGTATTTGTCAGTTGCTACCTAGCTTTAAAACACCAATGCTGAGGTTACTACACCTAAGAGTTATGTCAACATTTTGACAGTATCTAAGTTTCTTTAATTTACTGGCACAAATAGCACTGTAAGACTGAAATTATAGAAAGAAGTGCTTCTAGTTTGTGTATCCTTCTTTCTTCTATGGAATTGTTTCTTACAACCTCACAATCATTCGTTTATAGAACCTCAAAGTTCTTGGCAACCTGTTCTTTACACACAAAATCTTATTTAAAAATATTAAAGAGGATTTTTGTTTATTTGTTTTAAATAGGCCCAAAGTCAGGATGGGCTACTAGAATTGAGGGAAGCGGTGGTAGAACAATTGAAGAGTTTCCTGTATGTTCTGCGGCCTCCATGGTTTCCCCATTTGTGCTCCCTTCCCAAGACCAGTGCTGAAAGACAAGGAAGGTGGTAAATAGCATCTGGTAGGACCAGGTTCCCAATCTCAATAACAGTTTTACTGTGGAACCTAGATTTCTTCAGGTTACTATCAAGTATATCCTGCACTCCTTTCCTCTCCTACCAGCCTCCAGGATATTCCCTCTCAAAGGGCAAATGACTTTCTTCTTGCTAACTCAGTGGCTTTGCCCCTCTCCTTGTCGTCTCTGCTTCTGTAACACTCGTAACCACCCGCTGCTTTCAGTCTTTCTCTTTCAGGTCCCAGAGTTTCACACCAGTCCTACCTGGATTTTCCTGCTGTGTTCCTTTTTCAGGTTGCTCATCCTTCCTTTGAAGGTACCCACAGAGCTTGGTTCCCTTTGCCTTTGCCTCTTACTGTTCCCTCGTCCTGCAGTGGCCCCCCGTCCCTCGCCCCAACTCTATCTGAATGCCTTTCTCCTCAGTGTAGCCTATAAACCTTTAGAATCATAGACAGTCAGGCCTCACGTGGCTAAACCTAGGGCAGGGGCATTTGTAGGGTGAAAAGAAGCAAGACAGAGCTGTTAGACACACTGTCATTTAACAGTTGGCTTGCATGAATTTTATGAGGAGGCTTAGCATCAAGGTAATCAAAGGAGGAGAAAATTTCAAGAAAAATGGAGTCAAATGCTGCGGAAGAATGAAGTAACATAAGGGCAAAGGAGGATCAGTTGGTCTGGGCTGTCAGAAGGTCACTGGTGAGCCTGTGGCAGACTCAGCAAATAAGGGCTCTTTTGATCACACTCTCTCTTCTCACGAGACTTTTGCATTGAAATGAGTGAAGGTGAACTAAGAGAAGTACTATGTGTGTACTTAGTTACTTCAGTCATGTCAGACTCTTCGCAGGGCCCTCCAGGCTCCTCTATCCATGGGATTCTCCAGGCAAGAATACTGCAGTGGATGGCCATGCCCTCCTCCAGGGGATCTTCCTGACCCATAGATTGAACCTGTGTCTCTTATGTCTCCTACATTGGTGGGCAGGTTTCTTACCACTAATGCCGCTGGGAAGCCCGAAGTACTATCCACAGGATGCTTTTCTTGTCAACATTTCTAGGAGTGATGAACATGCATTCAGACCAAAGAAGCCTGGAATAAAAAATTATCTTTATTGATAATATATGTGCAGTGATGTACATGAGTCCAGAAATATCTGTTGTAATATTTTTGTAAGCAAGGTCCTCAACAGAGTGATGACATCCTGTTACGTTTGATGGTGTTATAGGTTCAGAAAACTCAGTAGGACTGAGGACTGCTGTTTGCTTGTTTGTTTTTAAATTGAGGTGAAGTTAACATACCATAAAATGAATCATTTAAACAGAACAATTCAGTGGCATTTTTTATTATATTCACAATGTTACATAACCATCACCTCTGTTTCCAAAACATTTTCATCACCCCAAAAGGAAAGCCTGAACCCATTAAGTAATTGCTCCCCATTTTCCCCTCCCACAAGTTCCTGGCAACCAATTTTGATCCCATCTCCATGGATTTATCTGGTCTGGGTATTTTATGTAAATAAAATTATACAGTGTATGACTTTTTGTGTCTGGCTTCTTTCACCAAGCAAAATGTTTTTGAGGCTGCTAGCTCATAACTGAGAAGTAACACCAGTTAGAAAGTCATACATTTCTCCACATGGTTTTGTCATGGCAAAAAATCCTAAAAACCTTTCCCAGAGTTCTTCAGCATTTCACGAGACCAAAGACATGTCTTTTGTTTGCTCATTAAATAATTTTTTTGAGAACCTGCTTCGTACCAGGCAGGGTTTGGGGTGCTAGGGCACTAATGGAGACAGCCCAGAGAAGCTGCTGCCCTCATGGAGTTTATAGCTAGGAGGAAAACCCCTGATTCACAATGTCAAACTTTCTTTTGTCCCTGGTTCCTGTTGAAAAGTAAGGCAATTTACTTTAAATTTACTTTAAAACAACATCTCATGGATTTTTCATTTTCATCTAATTCAGAATATCTGTGTAGCCAAGACTGGGAAATATGTTCACGTCAGTACCCATTTTAGTGAGATTTGTGAGCTGACTTTGGGTTTTACTTGTCTGTTTTGAGTTTCTGATCAGCTTTGTTATTGAAAAAGAGCAACAGTTTTTGATCATTAGTGTGAGATAGACCTTCAAAGCATTTTCTGAGCTGAGACAAGTTACTTTAACATTATTGTCAATCTGATAGATAGTGAGCAGGATTTGATTGCTCTAATGTGTCAGTTGTGATAGAATTTCACAGACAATGGACCTGCCTTTTGAAAAAAAAGATTATTTTCTGGAAATAGAAAGTCCTTGAGCTATAGGGCCTGCCGAGGGCTGGGCAGGCATCTTTTCTCATCTGGCTATTCCTAAGGAATATGCTCAGTGAGGACATGCAAAGACAAACCCACCCCCCATTTCCAGTGCAATGGGAGTAACTCAGGGACCTGATTAATATTGATTTCATTGGATTCCATGCATGTGGTTGCACTAAAGAATTTAGTCAGCCAACCACCAGTCTTAATGCAAACCTTGATAGGGTTATTTAACACTCAACTACTCTGTCCTCCTCTATTTTCACAGGCAGTATTTGCTATAGCTGCTATCCTTGTATCCCTACTATGTGCCAGGCCCTCCCCCTAGGACTTCACAGACTTCTTTTCATTTAAAGCTCCCAGCAGTCTCTAAGATAGACACAATGTACTCTGATTATCTTGAACAGATAAATGATGTAACTGAGGCACACATGGTAAGTAACTTGTCCAGGATCATACTGCTAACCTGTAAAGGGGGGCAACCGAAGATTCATACCCAGATCTGTTTGCTCCAAATCCCACAATGGTTGGTGAACAGCGAACATTTTTGCTTCTGATCCTATTTTATTTTTCATCTATATTTCTTCTTGCTAACTCTGAATCTGTTCTCTGCCCATCAAAAGGCAGAGTACCACAAGCTCTGAACTCTCATAAAAGCTGTCTGTTTGTTAAGGACTAGCTCTTTCTTACAGTTGTTGATGTTTTTGAAAAATTTCTACCTATCTAGTTTAGGAAAATAATTATGCATCTAATGATCAGACACTTTGGTTTTTTACATTTGGAGGAGGTGGTGCTAGGCAAAATATTGCATCAAAAGAGCAGAGTAAGTATATTAAGGGTAGAATTTTCCTTCTTTAAATTGATTCCCCCACCCTTGTCTATATATCATTTTCTCCCTCCTATCCAAACTTCCCTGTATTCTGCTTTTTGCTTTAGGGTAAATATGCTTATCTTTATTCACTTATGGTTCTCTACGTTTTTGATACTTTTATTTGTGTGTTTTTGTTATGTTCTACTTTCCTGCAAATAAACCGCACCTCCCAGGGCTTTGTAAGTGGTCTTGTTTAGTAAACTCTTGGATCTGGAATAAACAGGGGGACACGGATGGCAAGACCTCCTAATGGTTTTGGCTATTTCAAGCACCAGAAATTTGACTGGAACATTCAGTTCATCCTAGTCTTTTTGATATACCTTAGTTTTTCAAAAGTTGCCTCTCTTTAAAGGAAATTAAAGGAATCCAAAGGTAGTTATATCAGATCTCTGTTGGATTATTGTTTTATAGTATGTCAGGTTCCTTTGTCTCCACTCTTTTGCTGATAATGTGTTTCTCATCACTTATAAAAATCTACCATTTAACTTAAAATTTTAAGAAAAGCCTAGAGATGAAGTCCTGGGATACCTGACTCAAAGTCACGCAAATGCAGAAGGAAGTTAATTTGGATAGGTATTACTTGCTGCAATTGGAATCTTGGTCATTGTCATCATCATCATAATTATTTTCCAGCCACTTTTAGTTTCTTTGTCTATATTACACTAACATAAATAACCTGCCTCTAAGAATAAAAACAAAACAAAGTAACACCAATTGATTCCACTTGGTCTTGAGCAGATCTGCAAAGATGTGTGTGTGTGTGTGTGTGTGTGTGTGTGTGTGTGTGTGTGTGTGTGTGTGTGTATGCACACCTGTGTGTAATTATATATGGAGAGTCCTTGGTTTAGGCCAAAATTCTGCACCAGTGAAACAGGTTTATGAATGAAAAGCCTTTGCACAAATGTATTTAATTCAGAATTATCTCTGAAAAGGCAGCCTCGCTATTGGAACTTCATGTACTACTCACCATCCTCCTGGTTTCACAAATATTCTTAGGGTATTTTGTAAATCCATGTTTGATTTATCACTTTATCAAAGACAGGGAACATCTGAGATGTTTTATAAAGCACCAGATAGTTCCTCTAGGAAAACAAAACAACAAAATATGCTTAACTAGCTTGAGGATTATTTGCTATATTGGGCTATCCTCAAAGAGAACTTTTGACCAAATAATTTTCCAGCCAGTTATATCACTCTGTACATTTGTCTTTTTCTGAAGGCAACTTTTTAGTTATATAAATGTTGTAAATGTCCTTCCTCTTGGAAACTTTCCCTACTTTTTTTTACCCTCAGGGTATATTTTATGTTTGAGGTTAAATCTTGACGAAATGGAGATTTTACTGAAAATATTGACAGAATTTAATTCATAACAGAAAAGAGTGAACGAGGGCAGAGTGATCAGCTCTTCTTTAATATGTAAAATGTAAAGTCTAAAGTGAATGATTTTCTAATGGGTCTTGTCAGATATTCCCTGGAGTTGACATAAAAACTTTTTTGAAATTACAATCAAGTTAAGAGATATATAGGAAGAAAGAATTAGGATAGGAAAAGGACAATATTACAGACAAAATTTAATCTTCTCCTATGGAAATCTTCCACTCCAACTACTTTATTGAGTGAAAGATTTGTTCTTGTAGATGCTGCCGTGCAAGTTTTATGCTTTTTGTGGGCTTGCATTTGTAAAGCCACAAAGGCAGCCTTTGGTCAGAAAGCAACTGTGTCATAGAAGGCAAGTCTGAGTTACAGGCGTCCCTTGGGCTCAGCTCCTGGTGCCCATCCAGGTGGCATGGTTCCTGCAGCCAGAGTGAGCCCCCGGGTTTGGGACCCTCATGGAAAATCTGTACCTCTAAATGTTAAAGTCAACCTGAGAGTTACAGAGAGAGCTCTTTTGAAAGACAAATTCAGTTATTTATTAGCATTCTCAGAATCCAGTGTTGCCAAGATAGTATTTGAAATTAATGTACTATTTGATTAGACTGACTGATTGTTTCTACAGCTAAAGATGTTAACATTCACTAGTCGTACTAACTGGTCATTAGTACTTCCTTTATCAGCAAGCAAAGAATAAACAGAAATTCTAATAAAAATTCATCATGGTGAACGTACCCCATACCTAAGTGAGCATGATGATAGCCAGTGAACTATATTAAGTGCTGTAATGTTGGTAGGAAAGATTCTGTTAGAAAATTTAACAGTGTCCCTCAATTAATGTTTACTTTGTATCTAGACTCTTTTAAACTTAAGTAGGCTATACAGATAATCTCTTACATATCCAGTGCTAATGGGTATTTTATGCTTAATGTGTTCTTGTGGTATCCTTCCACTAGTAGTTTCAGGAAGGACTGAGAGCTTCCTAGGAGAGCACTGTGAATGTGCTGCTGGCAAAGCCTTTTTTCCCACTCCTGAGGAAGAAAAGCAGCATGGCCTGTTTTTCAACCAGATTGTCAAAATAATTCTGAATTGTAATTCAGAGATGCTGACCTGTTAATACAGTGAGACACCTCTCTCTACGCACGTCATGGATCCCTTATGATTTTAAGAGCAAATTGAAAGGAAAGATGAGGAGAGAATGAGGTAGGCCGGGAAAACCCTTTATGCATTAACTAAAGGCCACTCTAGAGCAATTCTCCATGCACTGACTATTCCAGCTGCGTTATACTGACTGCCTCCTCAGCCCTTCACAAGCATTAGCTCACTTAATCCTCAGAATAGTCTCTGAAGATGGACAGTGCTGACCCCCTTGAAAAAGTGGTGTGAGGCGATGACTGCCCAGAAAGGTTAAGCGACTTGCCCAAGACCATGCCAAACCCATTCAGCTTCTGTGTCCCAGAATGTGTCACGCTTCACCAAAGAGGGTAAAAATCAAGAAATCCAAGGAAAGAACAAGAACCCAACTGTGCAGGCAGAAAGCAGCCTAAGAGAATCTGGGCTGCTTCATTCATGGAGTCAGGAAGTCCTCAGATAGTTGTTATTCTAGGGCTGGAGTTGGGCTGGAGCGGGAGGGTTCTGCCTGGACTTTACATAGGGACAGTATGAGAGAAGTGAACAAGGGATCAAGGATCAAAGTGGAATCTCTGTGATAGAGACCGATAAAGAGAAAGACTGTGAGAACAGTGACTAATGACTAAGAAGCTACCCTGCAGTACTGGGGCCCGAGACTCAAGTCCAGGAAGATGTGGGTAAAGAAACCAGTCAGCTGGTGCTCAGCTTGGGTCTGATTGGGAACAGGGTCACATTCTGAAGACGAGGAACCCTAAAGGGAAGGCGGTGGAAAAGATAGACTTATGAGAGCTCCTGGCCAGTGAATGGCTTTAGATAGCTACAACTCTCTTCTGTTTCCCCAGAAGCTGCATCAAGTGGAGAACTCAGAAACCAGAAGCAAGAGGGGATTTCACCATATGTGGGTGCAGATAGTACTCCGTTATGAACTCCAGAACTGCGATGATATTAGAGTGAATGTACCCTAAAAGATGTCACAGGCTAACCTCTTTTTACCTTTATTTACCTGACAGTTTTATCTTCACCCAATCCAAGGTTAAAAATGTAGACGAAATCAATAGGAAATAGTTAATTCCATAAATTACATATTTGACTGTAATAATCTTACATTTTAATCTATGTTATTGCCCCTAGTGACAAATTACTATTGATAGAAAAGCCTCTTTCAATAATTTTGGATGTTATTCCAGAGAGGAATAGAGCTGATAATTATGCTATCTTTCAAATTCATGCTTGGGGCAAATTTCTTTCCTGACTCTTCCAAGAGATTTTGAATGGATAAAATTTTCATGCTTGTGTTCCCTAATTCTTCTTTTTTTTTTTCCTTTCTCCTACACAGGAGGCTTTGAATGTGATTGATCCTGGCTTGATGGACCTAAATGGGACGAGTGAGGATGCCTTGGAATGGGATGAAACTGACATAAGTAACAAGTTAATTAGTTTGAACGAAGAATTGAATGACCTTGACCAAGAATCCCAACCTGTCATGCCTTCCTTAAACCTTGAAGAGACAGGTAGTGAGAACCCGAGGTATGAAGAAGAGGCAGGTTGCCACGGGGCATCTCAGTATGCATCAAGTGTCACTGCCCCATCCAGTCCGCACGTTTACCAGGTCTACAGCCTCCACAATGTTGAGCTCTATGAAGACAGCCACATCCCATTCCTGAAAAACAATCCAAAGTTCACTAGCATGACGCAGCCTAGTGTTTTAACTAAGAGTCTCAGCAAAGACTCTTCCTTTTCATCTACCAAATCTTTGCCAGATCTTCTAGGGGGCTCCAATTTGGTGAAGCCCTGCCCATGCCATGGAGGAGACATGAGCCAAAATTCAGGCAGTGAGAGTGGAATTGTCAGTGAAGGGGATACCGAAACCACCACCAACTCTGAAATGTGCTTGCTCAATGCAGTGGATGGGTCCCCAAGTAACCCTGACACTGAACATCTGGACCCGCAAATGGGAGATGCAGTTAACGTGTTAGGGCAAAAGATTAAAGACGAGGAGGAACGAATTAAGCTCCCAAATAGCTCTCAGTTACCCATTTCACCAGTGGGTTGTATAAATGGAAAAGTTGGAGATTTAAACAGTGTTACCAAACATACCCCTGATTGTTTGGGAGAAGAATTACAAGGAAAACATGATGTGTTTACATTTTATGATTACTCGTACCTCCAAGGCTCAAAACTCAAATTACCGTTGATAATGAAGCAGTCACAAAGTGAAAAAGCACATGTGGAGGATCCCCTGCTTCATGGTTTTTATTTTGATAAAAAATCCTGCAAATCTAAACATCAGGCTACAGAGTTACAACCAGATGCACCTCCCCATGAAAGGATTTTGGCAAGTGCACCCCATGAAATGGATCACAGTTCATATAAATGTGGTGATGTAGAGAAGACATTCACTGGCATGCAAAATGCCAAACAGCTCTCTCTTTTATCTCATAGTTCGTCTATTGAGTCTCTTTCTCCAGGGGGTGATTTATTTGCATTGGGCATCTTTAAAAATGGCAGTGACAGCCTCCAGCGAAGCACTTCTTTAGAAAGTTGGTTGACGTCTTATAAAAGCAATGAAGATCTTTTTAGCTGTCACAGCTCCGGGGACCTAAGTGTGAGCAGTGGCTCAGTTGGTGAACTGAGTAAAAGAACATTAGATCTCCTGAATCGTTTGGAGAATATCCAGAGCCCGTCAGAGCAGAAGATAAAGCGAAGTGTTTCCGATATCACTCTTCAAAGCTGTTCCCAAAAGATGTCTTTCCCTGGCCAACTGTCACTGGACATGGCATCTTCTATTAATGAAGACTCGCCAGCATCTCTTACAGAACTAAGCAGCAGTGATGAGCTTTCTCTTTGCTCGGAGGATATTGTGTTACACAAGAACAAGATCCCAGAATCGAATGTGTCATTCAGAAAGCGCCTTCCTCGTTCAGTGGCCGATGAAAGTGATGTCAATGTCAGCATGATCGTGAATGTCTCTTGCACCTCTGCCTGCACTGATGATGAAGATGACAGTGACCTCCTCTCCAGCTCAACGCTCACCTTAACAGAAGAAGAGCTGTGCGTCAAAGATGAGGATGATGACTCCAGTATTGCAACGGATGATGAAATTTATGAAGACTGCAACGTGATGTCTGGGCTGGACTACATTAAGAATGAGCTGCAGACCTGGATTAGACCCAAGCTTTCCTTGACAAGAGATAAGAGAAGGTGTAATCTCAGTGATGAAGTCAAGGGCAATAAGGATGTAAGTGATAGTGAGATGACCAATTCCTCAGACACTATCAACATTGAGACCCTTCTCAATGGCTCAATAAAACATCTCTCTGAAAATAATGGAAATAGTAAGAATTTACCCCACACTCATGAGTTAGGGACAAAAGGTGAAAATAAGAAAAATATTTTCAAAGTTAATAAAGATCCATATGTGGCAGACATGGAAAACGGCAATATTGAAAGCACTCCAGAAAGTCAGAAGGACAAACCGAATGAGATTTCAAAGGAATCAGAAAGTCTTGGTTCAGCTGGGAAAAGGATTTCAGAGAGTGAGCATTGTAAATGCAAACCAGTTATGGATGGCTCAGATGAATCAAATATTGCTGGAAAGGAGTCTGTTTCCCAAATGGTTAGACATGTCCCAAAGAAATGTCAAAACCACCACCATTTTGAAAATCAGAGTGCTGCTTCTACTCCCACTGAGAAATCTTGTCCACAACTGCCTTCAGAAACCAGTGTTATCAATGGACAGGACTCCGATGTACTGAAATCGTCATCTAATAATGCACCGAGTATGGCTGGAAAACCTGCTGGTTGCTGCCTAGCACGCGAACAAAATGAAACAGAGGAAAACGTTGCCGCCAATGACAACGTTTCCTGTTGTGACTGTGAACCAGACATTTTTCATCAAAAAGATGCCGAAGATTGCTCAGTACACGACTTTGTTAAGGAAATCATTGACATGGCTTCAACAGCCCTGAAATGTAAATCTCAACCTGAAAACGAGGTCACTGCTCCTACTTCATTAACTCAAATCAAGGAGAAGGTGTTGGAGCATTCTCATCGGCCCATCCAGCTAAGAAAAGGGGACTTTTATTCCTACTTATCTCTCTCCTCGCATGACAGTGATTGTGGGGAGGTCACCAATTACATTGAAGAGAAGAGCAGCACTCCACTGCCAACAGACATGACTGACTCTGGCTCGGAAGACAAGGAGGACACTGAATACTTCTTCGAGGCCTGTGTTGAGGAGGACCCTGCTGAAGACAAGCCCTGTTTCTCTGATGCTCCTCCAAATGAACCTGCAGATCCCACCGAGGCTGCAGTACCCCTGTTAGCAGGAGCAGGCTCTTCCAGGTTCAGCGATACTTCCCTCCTCGCCAGTAATGCAGACACAGTGGCCCTTTCAAGTCCTCCGAAAGGAGGTGATGTAGGAAAGGAAGTGGATGGTTTACCCCAAGCTTCTAATGTCCATGGAGAAAGCGCAGAGGTAACTACTCCTTCAAAGCTAGGCAGTGAAAAGGAGAGTTCAGAAAACCCAGGTGAGTCTGCAAGGCCAGAAGAACACAATGCTTCTTCAGCCCCATCTGGAGTTCCCAGACTCTCCTCAAAGGCGAAGCAGCCAAAGGACAAGGCCTCATGGCATCCCAGCCCCACAGCTTTAACCTGTGAAGAGAATCTGCTAAACCTTCATGAAGAACGACATAGAAATATGCATAGGTAGAAGGTAACCCTCTCCAAGCATGAAAATCATCTCATTGAAAGGTACGTATAGTCCTCATGTTTTAATATATATTTAATATATTGTCACATATATATTTAATATAGACATACTTAAAAAATATGAGTTTTAGTCAACAAAGCTATGATAGGAGAAAGGACTAGTCAGGATGGGTGGCCATGGCAGATATTTATCTGAATAAGGCATTTAGGTGGAAGAAATACTCCCAACCATGCAAGTAACTGTGAAGCAAAAGGGGGAAAAAATGGTCACCATTGACATTTTTAGTAACATTACTTTTATCACATCATTATGCCAAGAAGAATCAAAAATTTGAGGAAGTAGTCAAATACAGTAGAGCCTCAAATTCTTCCACTAAGGGAGGAAAAGGGGTTCTCCTCCAGGTTGCAATTATACCCTCTGATCAGAATGCATGCACAGTGCTCCCTGCTTCAGCTTCTGTGCACAGCCTGCTCCCTTCAGTGCCTAGAGATGAACAGTGATTAAGTTAAAGCTGCATCTCCGGATCTGGGCCTTCCTTTTACGCTTCTGTCTAATGTAACTATCATCACATTTACTTCCCTGGTGGAAGGCTGTGCTGTCACAGCTCCTAATCACGACCAACTCTGAGAATTCAAACAGGAGGGGAAAGTTGATGTTAAGGAAGAGGCTTTTATTTATCCACACAGAGACTGAGAACAGGCTCCAAAAGCAAATGCGGAGAGAATACATGACAAGTTAATGGCGTTTTGATAAAAACAGAATTTTTGAATTTTGCCTGAAGGTGACAGGCTGATTTCCATCCATGTGTTTTTTTTTTTTTTTAAAGAAAGTCATTCTGCTCTTCGTGTTTAATAAGACAGGTACTGATTGATAATTCTGATAGGATGATACAATTCTAAAAGTGACACCGAAACTCTGTTATTTCCCATTTCTAAGCCTCAGTGATGAATATACTTTCTCAATCAAGTTTAGAAAAGAAAATGTGAGTTTTTGAATGTGAGAGTTGTATTTCACCAAAGTATGAGGTACTGACTGCCATCTCCACCCCCTACTCCAGAAGCTTAATGCAGTAACCTAAACTCGTGCTATAGGAAATGAATTACAGAAGCAATCTACCCTAATTTGTTAACTTATTCAAATAACAGTTATTATACTTAACTATGCTAAAGATTATCTTTTTTGTGGCAGATTGTTTATTTTTTGATGAGCCTAATTACTGATTTTCTAAAAGTAATTTACATTTATTACAAATACATCTTTTAAAATGTGACAGATAATGTTGTTCCCATAATGTATTATGAAAAAAGTTACTATTTAAAAACACATTATTTAATTTGAAAGATGAATGGCAAACATCATTACTTTTTTCCTGCAACACCTGTGCCCTCAGCTCATTAAAATGTGTGATTCTGTGTAGAGCTGCTAGAAATGGGGAGGGGGGAATCTATACCATATATATACCCTAAAAATAAACTCAGTATGCAAAATTGTAGGAAAGCAGCCCTACTTACTAATATAGCACAACTAATTTTCTGTGTTTCAGACTCTATTTACAATTGGCTGCAAGGGAGAACAAAAGTAGGAGAGAGAGAAATGTATTTTCTGTGAAACATGTCCACCCTGTAATCACATTCTCCATCAGTAAGCAGTAAAACTGACCATTAAGGGAGAATAACTGCCATTCCATAAGCTGCTTCAAAACAAGTTCTATTAGAACCAATTGTACTGCCAGCTCTGCCAACCTCCACAGAAGGGCCGGTAGAGCCTGGCTGATTTTTGTTTTCTGAAAGGGGATCAAGGCTTGAAAGCAACACCACTCTGGGCGCAGACTTATGTGACGGTGACCCTCAAATCACCAGTCATGCCGAGATCTGGTCTAGAGAAGCTCAGGCACTGGAGAAACCTCTGGGGTGCACGCCTTCTTTTCTGATGCCCTGGGGATTTTTCCTCTCCCCTATTTGAAATGAAATGTAATGACTTGCAGCTCTATCTTTTGACTCAGGGAAGGGAATATGCTGATGGATCTGTGTAATCCTCACAATTTTACAGGCATGGACAGTGTAAAACTATCTGCCAGCCCGCCTGCCAGTTAGCAATATTTTGTGGAGCCCCTGCGGTTCAATGCCTGGCCAATCACAGGCAATGAGAGAAGCAGCCAGACTTTATTTCTGCAGAACTCACATCGCCCCCAAGTGACTTGTTATCAGCCTAAGGCCGTTTAGGTAGCCATATTTACTGGGCCTATTCAGTGTTCTCAGTTTCATGTAGACAGAACATCTGGATACCTAAACTTTTCACCAGTCATTAATGCTGGGTACCTGGGTGTAAGTATTTACATATTGTTAAAATACTACCAGCCAGGACAAGTCATTTAATCTCAAAATGTTGACACACCTTCTGTGTTGAATGTCAGGAATGCATAGTAAAATTATATGTAAATATGAGGTTTCATGTCTATGAAAGCTTAATTGTTGTCATTGTTCTCCCTTTAAGATTCAGAAAAGCAAAAAGAAAAACTCCACGTTTTAAAGCCATATGAAAGCTATCACTTGGGATGCCCTTTTTATCAGGAAAATAAAGTTCACCAAATTTGTTTTTTTTCCACCAGAAATAAGTTCTCAGAGGATGAAATGTTTGTAATGTCTTCTAGAAGAGCTGTAACTTAGAATAGCAGTTATAGTCCTCAAGAGAAACAAACATTTCTTTTTTGCAAAATTTTTGAAGCAAGTTTTTCATTTACTGTGTTCTAATTAAAAGCCCAATGAATCTGTTTGAGAAATTTTAACTTGCTCTAACACAGTATGTATTTGCACTGATTTCCAGGTACACTGCTGTGCCTTTCACTATTTTCATTTATGTATCATGTTTCTACAAACATAGAGGGGTCAGTTATAGCAAGTCATATCAAAGAAAGGTAACTGGATAGATCCAGATATTTCTGCCTAATTTGAAGGAAGCATATATGTCTGGAGAGCCTCCTAGGACCTGCCTAAGAGATGTACTTTGCACTAATCTTTTTGCTGTATTCTGACAGTTATTTATTCATAATCCTCATCATAAGCCTCTGATCTTTGGTGAATGATTTAACCCTAAACTTCAGGCTGGGTAAATCCTGTGATACAAAAACTAAACTCATCACATGCAGCCAGTGTATACTATTTTTTCCCTTTGGTTTGCTCTGATTTTCTGGGGTTTTTTAGTGTGGGAGGGTGCTGTATTTACTTAAGATGTACATATTTCCTTCAGAATTTTTTTTAGCTTTATTGCCTTTCCTACTTTATCAGTCTGCAAAGAAAGGCCATAGATTTTAGGCAAGTACTTGTATTTGTGCATGCTTAAATATACATATACACAGTAGAAAGTGCTGCTACTCAGTTTTTATAAACTGGGAAAGCTCTAAAAGCAACATTTCTCATGTACACAACAAATTGTTATTCTGTTAATTGGAATGACATTAAGTGTTTAATATGACCCAAAGTTGACCAAGCAGTTTAGGAAACTACTCTTGGTGGTAGTGTATTAATTTTCCCTAAACAACATAGATGTGATCTTATTATATTTACCTTTAAATCACTTAAAAAAAATCAAAAGTTCTGTTGAATGTGAAGCGCTTTTTTTCATTTCCTAGCACTTCAGAATAACGAGCCCTGCCACGCTAAATATCAAAGATTTTATTGGGCATCACCCATTTGGCATGCACTCCCACGCGCACTCACGTGCACTCACACACACATATACACACAGTCCAGATCTTTGTCTCAACCAGTTTATCCTGACCCTTTCCAAATGGGCCAGATTGAAAGTTTTGATTATCCTGGGGAATTTAAGTACTGTCATTTGGTAAGCCCATATTTGCCTCACCTAAGGATTCCCTACTCAGTGGCCAGATTTCAAATGAGTCATGTCCTCAGCATTTGAACAATGCCCCATGCCTTTCTTGAGTTACTGTGTTACTTTACTGTAACAAATTTCATCCCATCTGTTCCTGTCTTTCTCTCCCTGTTCTTGATAACTTGCCTTTACTCCCCAACATCGTGTGGCTTCAGCCAAACTACATTTGCTCAAGTTTTTCTGGCTCTTGAACAGGTTGCAAGATTATAGAGGAAGAGAGCAAGACAGAAAGAATGAAAGTAGTTCTAGAAGGACCATAAAGCAACCTGACATCAGACTTGAGAACTCAGTTTAAGCCCCTACAAGCAAAAGCCTGCTATATTTGAGAGCTAGTCAGAGCACCTACCACAATTGCATCCTGCATTGCCTAATTTTAATTGTTCCTCATACTCAACAGGTTGATTTTAGCCACTTAGAAATATGAAGAACCGATTGAGTTTGTAACAAATTTGTATCTGAGCCATCAGATATACAGAACAAATTGAATCATTCTCATTTGCACAATGCTGTCAGTACTTTAAATGAAATGCATTCATATTTGAGCTAGAAGCCCCAGTTGTATCCTTTCATAGGTAAGGGGCTGAAGGATTTGGGTTTATCACATTTATGAATATTTCACCATTGTAAAATAATGGAATTGTTCAATCCCACTGTCACATGTATAGTGACTGAAGGAAGGGTTAAACCCAAGAGTCCAGATTCCCACTCTGTGAATCAAGTCAAAGTTGACAATTATTTTTCTTTAAAACTATGTCTTTTTTAAAAACAAAGCAATCAAGTTTGCACAATGATTCTGAAACATTTGAGCTGTTTTATTTTATTTATTTTATGTATCCTTTCATTTCAGAACATTAGCAAGCATTTCTAAAATGGTAGCCTTCGTCAGTTCCTCAAAGGGGCTCAGTTGATACTTTGCTGTGTCACTTGGCATCGGCAGCCTCACATTTTCATACTGATTTGACGATATCTCAAGTACCCAAAACTGAGTTCACAAGCAGAGGGCTTCCCTGATAGCTCAGCTGGTAAAGAATCCACCTGCAGTGAGGGAGACATGGGTTCGATCCCTGGGAAGATCCTCTAGAAAAGGGAAAGGCTATCCACTCCAGTATTCTGGCCTGGAAAATTCCATGGACTATGTAGTCCATGGGGTTGCAAAGAGACACGACTGAGCAACTTTCACTCACAAGTAAGAGTAGATAAGATCCAGAAAAAAAGTCAAACTTGATAATTATTTTTCTTTAAAACTGTTTCTTTTTTGAAAAGCAATCTATTTTGCACATTGATTCTGAAACATTTGGGCTATTACAACCACTTTATGTATCCTTTTATTTCAGAACATTAGCAAGCATTTCTAAAATTGTGGCCTTCATCAGTTTTGCAAATAAAACGACACTTCTGAAAGTTTTTCCTCTCACTTCTTTGTCTCTTGTAGGTAAGCCTGGCTGCAGCTCAAGGGTGGCCTCACCCCCCTCCCTGGGCTGGTCTCTGGCTCCATCGTGTCACTGCCGTTTGTTACACTGACCTCTCCCCAGACGAATCTTTCTTCTGAATGCGGTTGTCCACATGAGCCTTGTGACCTGGATGTGCGCTGGTTCTCTTTAGGTGATTGTCTTTGAAGTTCAGCAAAGCTGCTTGTTCTCCCATGGATTCCTGTCCCAAGCTACCTCTGCCAACCCCACCTCTCCAGCAAGACTTTTCAGTTTGCCTTCTCCCCTCCCCATCTACTCTTTAAAATTCTGCAGTTCACCGAATTGTTGGTCCATTAAATTCACCTATCTGGAATGAACCCCCCTGCCCCCAACTCCCTGCCCTGCTGGTGGTACTTGACCAATCTCATGTTTCCATTTTGATTCTTTTTAATGGTATGATGCCTATGTTTATGGAAAGAGATTTACCTGAAAGGCCAATATTTGATTTTATGGCAGCAAAGGGAAGAAACACTGGTCCTTCTTTCAAAGTTAAGCAACTTTTAAAAGCACCATTTTATTTATTTCCTTTTAAAAAGAATAATCTATGCAGCACTTCAGGAAACAACTATATGGTGTTGTATATTATAAACTGGTGACATTCTACTATTAAATTATGTACAACATTTTCTTTTTTTATGCTTCTTGAGGTGGTAATGAGAAAAAAGTTTTTTAAAAAGTGTGCCTTGCTGTATTTCTTATACCATTTATTAAAAAGCTGCTTTCATGGTAAAATTGTGTTGGTTTGAAAGGAGGAAATAGCAAGGTTAAGATGTGTGAATAATTTCTGTATATATGTATAACCAAGTACAAACATTGATGTATAATGACAGTACAAAATGCTTTCATGTTTGTGATGTCTAGTGATGTGGAAAATATAAGCCTTAAATCCATTAGATTGCATGGCAATTAAAATTGGCATAATAAACATAGTTTATTGGGGGAAAAGGAAAATTAGTGATCTCTTTTACCTGTGTTCTTTACCAAATTATTGCACCTGATTCTGGAAAAATGTGACATGTAGCAGCTTCCAAAATATTCATATTGCATAAGAGATGAAGCTTTCACAATTTAAAAAATCTTTCTGATCACTATAAAGATCTTGGAACACAAATGATTAAATGCCAGCTCCCCAAACCAATAAAAATTTATCTTAGATTTTTTAATTTATATTTATCATTGATGGTGTAGTTTTGGGTTTTGGGATACCTAGTATATCTTATATTTATGTTATATAATTCTTTTGAATGGATTTGATAGAAAAAATAGTAGAAAAGTATAAAAAAGTTGATTATTTTTTAATTTAAACTATAGATTTCAAGTATATTTATTTTGTGTAAAAGAAGTTAGCTAAAAAATACTCCATTTGGTCTTTACTTGCTCTTGTTAAATGTACTTATGAATTTATATCCTAATGCCTACTAAAGTGCCTGACACATAGTAGGTACTCAATAAAAATCTGCTGAGTTGAAGTATTGAATTAGGTAATATGGATGACATCTATTCATTTTGAGGAAGCTACACTAAAACACATAAACAATTAGAAAAAAGATGTAATGCAATATAAAACCACACATAATGTGTAATCAATTTATGTCAAAATTTTAAAAATGGTGTAGATTCATATAGTCACAGTAATGACAATCATTCATTCACCTGATAATTCATTAATATCTTTTGTCTGCAAGGCACTAGTCTAGACATTGGGATGCAATGATACCAAAAGCCCTGCTCTTAGGAGCCTTAGAGACAGAATGGATGAGGTGAACACAGAGAGACTGAGTAGATGTCCCACAGCTGAGGAGGAGAGCAAAGCGGTGAAAGAGGCACCAAGAAGCAGCAACAAGGGACAAGAAGGAAGAAAAAGGTTAGAAGAGAGCAGGAAGTTAGATAGTAGGAGATAGTTAAGCTTAACTGCAGGGATAGGAGGAGAAGAGGTAAACGGAGAGACTTAATAAAGAGTCTCTTCAAAGTTAAGTTGGAGCTTTTGAATGTAATATGCTAAGTAGTAAGGAAAGTTAATAGCATCTTTGTTTTGCACCTGACTTTTTTTTCATTAGTAGAACCTTATGAGTGCCACACCAAGAACATTTTTTAAATACTAGTCTATAATTCCGCCACTTAATAACTTTTCATTTTGTTTTGCCCCATCTTTTCCATACATATTTCTAAATCAATGAATCATTCTAGACTCTGTAATGGGTAGTAGTTTGTTCAAAAGGGGTTTTGGGCAGACATCTAGCCGCAGGATGCACCATGATTATAGGTGGGAGAGATTAGAGATAAATGCCTCGTGGAGAGGCAGCTGTAGACTATAATAATCTAGGCTCCCAAGGATCATAGAGCTCACAGGGAGAGCGGCCAGCCTGTAGAGGAGAAACAGATCCTGGAGACTCTGAATCTCCTTAGAGGTATGGTATTATTTTATATACTGAGACAACCTAAATTTTCCTTGGATGGTAATTAAGAATGCCAAGTCTAAGTCTATTGTAAAATATTTGAAGAAAAAACTGACTGAGCTGTTCTGTTTACCAGTTATGTGCTCATTGAAGACTCTGAGGTATTGAAAATGTGTGTTTTTTAAGTATCTATTTATTATTAACACTGAATTTGTAGCATGACTTTCAGGTTTATTGAAAATGCTTTTTCAAATTGGAAGGAATGAAATATAGCCTCAGTCTTTTGCTCTGTACACAACCCTCCTAGGCACTCTTGAAAATGGTCACACCAACTCTGCCTATACATTTTCGATGTGACCATTTCAGTGTGTTCATTATCTGTCAAGGCAAGTTGTCCCACCATTAGACACGTCTCTCTGTAAAAAAGTTGTTTCTTAGATTGCTAAAATCTGCATAGTTCCGCTTCCCCTTGCCTTTAATTTGGTCACCAATCCAAGTTCTGTCCTGAGCAACTGCTCAGAGTATTTCTGCCCCTTTCTCCTGGCAACCCTGAAGATAAAATTGAGACCAGTTACTCATCCTCTCCCAGCTGCTCTGATTTCTGTTGTTCACTTCCCTCTACCACCCTTCATATGTCATGATTTTCAGATCCATTTCAACCTGACTGAATGTTAAGAGGCAGTATCCTTGAAACTGAGGAACTGTCTCCATCATCGTACATGTAGAAAAAATATCTAAACATTTAAGTGGTAAGTTTTCTCTCAGAATATATCCAAGATATATGTTTATTCTATTATTGTAAATTTCAATAAAGAAAGAAATAAGTAAATCAATAAGAATTCATTACTTCCTTCAGTACCCCAGTCCAGTGCCGGAATCATCTTGAATACTTTCCTTACATCAAATCCAAACTTAACCTGTTTTCATATAGCAGAATCCCCCCACCTTCATTTACTCATTCAGTCATTCAACCAACCTTCATGGAATGATTACTTGCGGCAGTGTGTTTGGCGTTTGAGATGCAAAGGCAACCAAAATGTGGTTTCTGGCCACAAAGTGTTTACAGTTGTTTTGTGAAAGTGCCTTTCATGTCCTTGAATAGGGTAATTTCTCTAGATTAAAAGAGAAATTTATTTTGTTTCATTTATCTTATTTCCCATCTTGTTTCCCTACATTTCCAAAAATCCTGTGAGCAAACTAATGTGAAGAATTATCTGGGTTTGACTCCTAGAAGAAGTGGAGTTTTTTATTTGTAAGTTTTAATTATAGAAAAAGGTACATTTCAGATTTCTGGTCACTGAATAAGCATACATCTTATACAATAACAGCAAAAACAAAAAAATCTAATTTCAGGGCTTTTGAGAAGCTGAGCTTAATAATTTTGTTGTGTTTTATTAGTCCAACTTTAAGTTTTACCAATGCTGTAACTTTCCAGGGGAAAAATTTGATAAAAATATGAAAACACACTAAAATGATTCAGCTATTTCTTACAAATCAAATTATTTTAATTTCTAAATAGAACTGATATTATTTTGTAATTCTAACAAATACTTTATTTTTAACCACTATATAAGTCTTGCAAAATTTTCCAAGTTGAACTCACTAAATTTACAGCTGTCTCTTTTTTCTATGTATTCTTTTATTCCAATTTTTATTTTGAATAATTTCAGAGCTATATAAAAGTTGAATGAGTAGTAATATTTGTATACTTATCACTCAGATTCATTTATTGTTAATATTTTATCACTTTTGTTTCATCTCTCTCTACACACACACACACAGACGCACTTTTGTGTGGTCAAACCATTTGAAATTAAATTGCATATCTATAAGTGCTTTGGCATTTATCACCAAAGATCAGGGCATTATTCTTTAAGTTCACAATACCATCCTTACACCCAAGTAATGTATTAATAACATTGATGCAATAAAACCTGACAACACTTATTCAAATTTCTCCAGATATCCCAAGAGTGCCCTTTAATGGTTGTTTTTGCTTTAATACAGGAACCAAAGATTACACATTGTTTTTAGTTTTCCTATCTTTTTAATCTTGAACAGTTTCCCTGCACTTTTATTCTTTCTTTCCCTGGTCTTTCCTAACTGACATTTCTGAAGGGCCCTGTCCATTTTCATAGAATAACCCACAGTCTGGATATGTTCGGTTTTCTCTTTATTCAACTCAGAGTAAACATTTTAGTCAAGAATAGTACATAGGTGATGTTCAATAGTGTTCAATAGCTACTCTATAAGTGTGAATGATTCACTGAGATTCTTGATGTGTCTTGAAATTCACTACTTACTCTTACAGCTCATGCTTCATCAGGATAAGGTAGGGGTCAGCAAACTAGTTTGTGAGCTAAATCTAGCTCACTGCCTGTTTGGCCTATGAGCTAAGAATGGTTTTTACATTTTAAAATGGTTGAAAAAATCAAAAGAGTGCTTCATGACATGTGAAAATTATATAAAATTCAAATATTAGTGTCCATGAATAAAGTTTTATTGGAACACAGCCCCACACATTTGTTTACATACTGTCTATGGCTGCTTTTGCACTGTAGTTGCAGAGGTAAGTAGTTGTGATGGAGACCATATGTCCTGCAAAGCCTAAAATATTTAGGTCCATTTCAGAGAAAGTTTTCCCATCCCTGGTCTATATTATTCTTAATTCTGACACCATTTTCTTAGAGGCAGGCAGATTTTCATTTGCAAAATCAATGTATTAGCACCTACAATAGTTTTTTGCTTTCTAGGTTTTATTGAGTTCTTAATTTCAGTTTCACGTGTCCTTAGTAAAATGAAGTGTGCTTGTTTCATAAAGATTGTTCTACATCCACTGTTGGTTTAAGGATTTAAATTTAGTTCACTTATTACAGACTGTCTTTGATTGATTTAGAGGATTAGTCAATTATAGACTAAGTCATTAATTCAATCAAAACCATCAGAAAAATTGACGCAACCTAAACTCACTTCAGTTTACCAATAAACTGGAATCCCCTTTCTAAGTGTTTTTCTAAAGTAGTCCAAAGAAATTTAAAAACAATCCATTTCAGAATCAGGGTTTTCAAATTTTTTTTTCAACCCCAAAAAGGTAAAACCATGATCAAGGATTATGTAAGATACACTTGCATTTCCTAAGGCCTGGTCATAAATAACCATCTGACTTTATCAAGGAGATCAGTACATACCACAGATCCTGCTGTGGTCACAGGTAGACACTTTCTGAAAAGAAGCTGTTCAAAGGTTACAGACTTTTTTCTTAATTCACTTTTGTCAGCCCTACCATCTCCCACTGCCATTATGCCTAGGGAGGGGACACATAAAGACAGTGGCCTTTTTGCCATTTTCTCTCTAAAAAGCAAACTCTTCTTTGCACATAACAACAGCCTCTTAATTTGAGAATTATGTATTTGCATTTCCAGAGTAAAATAACAAAATGGCATATGCAAGGCAAGCCCACAGTGTTTCTGCAGCAAAGCCATTTTGGCCAGTGCTTTGAGACCACTCTGTTCCTTGACTAATAGGCCCTCACAAAGCAGAAAATATGCACGAATGGTTTGTATTGGGTTTTAAAGTAAGCTAGAAAATGCATAAAACAACTTTTCTCAGTCTCTTTTCTATTGCAACACACACAACTTGGAAGGTTGTGCGAGACACTTCCAACTTTTGCCAAGAATTGATAAGCAATTTCCAGTCAGGAAAGGCTCTGCCCCCTTCTCTCCAACTCATGAAGGGGATCTTAATGTGGCAAAGTGGGGTGGCATATCCATAGTCTATGGATAGCTTTTAAGACAATCTATTTCATACTTACACAGAAAGTGATTTCCAAACATTGGTACTTTATTATTGGTTACAAATCCCTTGTGATAGCTTGTTTAAGAACCACTGATATTGAGGCTTGCACTCTCTTGCTTGAAAGGAAGTGCCCCCATACCTGGGAAATGGCTTCCAAAGAACAAGAGACTCAACCAACACCCCTGTTCCACAGCCACAAAGAACTTGAGCATTCTGGTGAGTACATTCTTAAAAACAAGTGAATTTAGAGGCAGCTAATGCAAAATGTGAGAAAACTTGGCCTCTGATTTACATTAGTGAAATGGCCCATTTTGATGATTTAACCAAAGCAACTTCACTCCTTATTAACTACAGAGGCATAACATACAGAACATTCAGATTTTCCAGATTTTCACAGTCTTTGGTGTCTCTACCATACAGGCTGCCATGTTCATCAACCTTATAGACTGCAGCCTTGCTTTTTCTCCCGTCATCTATTTTATGTGGCAAATTTGGACTTGTATCACCAGATGTAAAATTTGGTGTTTTTCTACACCATCAAGACACATATTAATGGATTTTATTAACTTACTAAAAGTAATAACTAATTCATTAACCAAATGATTTCATAAATACTATACTAAAATTACTAAAACATTTATTTGTCCTTACACTTAACCTTCAATTAAAAAAAAATCCCACCTCCCTATAAAAAATGGGCCATTACAGGCACGAAACAAATATTATTCAGCAACATTCATTCAAGGACTAAAATGATTTAAGGCATTAACAACATAAAAATGCATAAGATCCTCTTTAAATCCCAATATTCCCTAACCACTGGTTTATAAAAAATGCTCTAAGGTTTATAGAATTAGTCTGGTACTATTAGTTGATCAAGTTACTTACACTGTCAGCAATTCAAGACAAATAATTCCCTCTGTGTGTATGTGTTTGCTTGCTTGCAAGCATGTTTCATTTAGTTTAAAGTGTCTTTTTATAGAGAAATTCACATTGCTGAATTTCATCTTGTCATTACAATGGGGTGAAAGTCAAATCAGTCCTCACATAGGTTCTCTCATGCCTGCCAATCTCAAGTGACTGACGATGCTTACAGCAAGGTTTTGTAAAATGAAAGCTCCTTAATTTTTCAAGAAATAGTTCTTTTTTTACATATATACTACTTGCCCATTTTTTAAATATGTTTTTTCGTGTTCTAAGTTTAAGAGTATTCTCTTATACTAATGATGAAAATTATATGGAAAAATAGCTTATAGACAGTAAAACTGCTAACTATTTGAAGATTAAGAGGTATTCTTCAACATGAATGAAATACTTAATTGCTATATTTAAAAAATGAAAGATGACAGATTCTGGTTCTGAATAACTGAACACCAGAATATTCCTCTTAACCTAAGAATCTGATTAAGTCATGTGTGACTTCCTGGCAACTCAAGTTTTTTTTAAGATTTTATTTATTTTCGGTTGTGTTGGGTCTTCAGTCCTGTGCAGGCTTTTCTCTAGTTGCGGTGAGCCAGGGCTACGCCCTAGTTGTGGTGCAAAGGCTTCTCAGTGTGGTGGTTTCTCTTCTTGCAGAGCTCGGGCGCTCAAGCACAGGCTCAATAGTTGTGGCACAGAAGCTTCGTTGCTCCGCAGCATGTGGGATCTTCCTGACCCAGGGTCGAACCTGTGTCTCCTGCATTGGCAGACACATTCTTTAATTCACCTCTGAGCAACCGGGGAAGCCCTAAACATTTTTAAAATTTAATCTTTGATGATTCAGCATTATCATGATGATGACCAGTTATTATTTAGTATGACAAATAAGTTATAGGAAATCAGGTTAAGACAGTAAACACACCCTAGATATTATTTTTTAATCAATATAATTAATAAAAAATAATATCTTTTGACTACCCACTATGTGCTAGTCACTATGCTAATTTTATGCCCATTAAAAAAATTTATTGGAGTACAGTTAATTGACAGTGTTGTATTAGTTTCAAGAGTACAGCAAAGTGAATCAGTTATAAAATGGCTACTCCCTTTTAACTTATTTTCCCTTACAGGTCATTACAGAGTATATTGGGCAGCGTTCCCTGTGCTATACAGTAGGTCCTTAGGAGTGGCATATTCTATATATAGTAGTGTATTTACATGAACCCCAGT
Source organism: Capricornis sumatraensis (assembly GCF_032405125.1). Classification (NCBI taxonomy): domain Eukaryota; kingdom Metazoa; phylum Chordata; class Mammalia; order Artiodactyla; family Bovidae; genus Capricornis; species Capricornis sumatraensis. The sequence goes on from NC_091087.1 coordinate 50,432,300, forward strand.
CTCCCAATTTATCCCTCCCCTCCTTACCCCTGATAACCATAAGTTTGTTTACTACATCTATAACTCCATTTCTGTTTTGCAGATAAGTTCATTTGTACCCATTGTTTTAGATTCCACATATAAGCTAGATCATATGATATTTGTCTTGCTCTGTCTGAATTACTTCACTCAGTGTGACAATCTCTAGGTCCATCCATATTGCTGCAGATGTCATTATTTCTTCCTTCTTTATGCATGCCCATTTTACAATAAGGCAACTGAGGACTGGAAAGGTAGGTGGGGGACTGCACACTATAGGCCTGCAAGCCCTGTAGTTACCCAGCTCAAGAGCAAAGAAAGAGCTCAGAGTCAGTGACAGAGATACCAGTGGTTTAATAGATGGGGGAGGAGGGATCTTCCACTTCTAAAGCAAAATCCTGGAGCAGCACCCCACTGTGCGCGGCAGGCGGTGAACTGGACATGGGAGTAGTTTTACCACCAGGAGTAGAGGAAGAGTAACAGTTATAGAGGGAATTGACATCAAGCTGGCTCACTGGTTGCCAGGGAAACCAGCAGAGGTGGGTACCCTTCACCACCTCTCTGATAAGCTATCATAGTGGAGATAATTCTGATCTGAAAATCAGAATAATCACTGGCTGAGACCATGGGCAAGTACACAGGCATTTAGTGATTAGGCTCTATGATTTACAAGGGAAGGTCGGTCAGGTGAGTAGCATGTAGGTGAGACAGGGACTGGTTGAGCAGGGGATATACAGAGAGCAAGAGAACAGCCATCTTGAGTGGCCTGACCATATAGCAGACTAGTTATTACTTGTTTCCTTTTCATAAAAGCAGAGTGTGAAGGAAAAAAACTGTTTCAGAAACTCATTTCCATCTATATAAATAAGAATTTATTTTACAGAGTTCACTTATCTAAATTTCCTGTCTGTGTTACTTATTGAACATATAATTCATACCAAAGCTGGAGAAAGGACTTTCATTTTTAAAAGTATTTCTTATATTTCTTAAATTCTATATGAAGAAATGATAGCTAAATTAGCACTTGAAAAAGGCCAAAGAAAATTATATACTGTATATAATTATGCCTCATTATGACCTCTGCACATTTGCCAGAAAAGTTAGACGTTAAAAACACACACAACAGGAACACCTTAAAGGTCAGAGCCTGATGAAAGAAAAATGCAATAGTAATTATGAAGGATGAGATTAATGTTCTAGTAGGGACATACATTTTTGCTTGAGAATACTTAAAATATACAATTTCCCTTTCATGTATTTTGTTTCATATCTGAAAGAGGTGATGGAGAGGGAAAATTCAAAGTGTAAGTATAAATTAAATTTTAAATTAATGGAATGAAATGTGGGCTTTTTATGTGACATTTCTTCACTTAGGTCTTTTTTCCCCTAAAGGTAATGTAATTTTAAGAGTAAATACTGAGGTCTCAGTTTGTAAAAAATTCATCTCAGAATTTCACATTATCTTCAAAAGATATTTTGTAAGATAGCAGATTTCCTGGATCATATTTGCTTAGTTTCACACTGACAACACACCTAACTATACATATTTTAAATAACAAGTGAAAACTTTTTCAATGTTTTATTAGAAGATAACTTCAGATTTTAAAAGTATTACAAAAATAAAAATAGTACACCTTAACTAGGTTTATCTATTGTTAATATCTCAGCCCATTTGCTTTGTCATTTTTCTGTTTACCCAACCATATGATTTTATTCTGAATCCATTTGAAGATAAATTATATACATTCTGGCCTTTTATCCCTGAATATTTCATTATACATTTCTTCCTAAGGATATAGGTGTGTTCTTTTATAAAACCATAGTGTAATTGTTGATAGATCTATGGATATAAATATAAAATATACAAAATCTCTTTATTTGATCTGCCTTGCATGTTCCAATTTTATAAATTTCCTTAATAATATCCTTTTTCTTCTTTGTACATAATTTAAGTCTTGAATTTAGTTGTCATGTCTCCTTAATCTCCTTCAACCTGGAAACATATCCTCAGTCTTTCTTTGTCTTCTTATAACCCTGGCAGTTTTGAAGAATGATTCCCCGTTTGCAAAATAGATGATTCCTCACCTAGTGTTTGATCTCTCCTCATGATTAGATTGAAATCATGGTTTCTCAACAGGAATCGACATAGATGGTTTTCTATCATTTCTGGTGTGTCCTGTCTAGAGACACATAGTGTTCATCTGTTTCCCATTAGTGATGTTAATTTTGGACATTTTATGGAGAAACACTGTAAAACCATGTAAATATCCTGCCCCTCCTCAAAATTTTCCATTTACTTACCATCCATTGATAATACTTCTCTCACCCAATTCTTTCTAAGATGGCTGCAACATTATGATTTCCCACTCTGCCACTCTCTTCACACTTAGCAGTGGCCCTTGATATTTCACTATAATAAAATCTCTTCCTTTTCCCCTATTTATATATTTATAAGTGTGAATTCATGAATTTCTTTTTTCCCAATTATTTTATAATCCGTCACTATACTCATTATTTTGGTGCTGAAATTGTCTCAAATTTGACCAGTGGGAGCCGTTCAATCTTGCTCTTTAGTTCTTATGACATCTTTAAACAATCTCTCACTTTCTGGTATAACAAGATGTTTCATCCTTACCTCGTACTTACCTGCCCCAATTCTTTAATCAGTCATTTCTTTGCAAAGCTTTGGTCCTTCATAGGAGTTGGCATTGGAAACCAAGATCTGAGTGCTAGGTTTGCTTAGGGCTATTGAGATGTTTTTGCTTTTCTGACCCTTCAGTTGGCAAATCTAGCAAATACACAAATATGTATACACATATATGTACATGTATATGTGCAAAGGCATGTTCACATGTATAGATGTATATACATGCCGAGATGTATACATGCAGATGCAAACCCACAGATACACATACAGAGACTGATCTTAGGAATCAGGAGTTCCCATCAGTTCCTCCAGTTAGAACCCATCCCACAGATTCTTTCTTGACTTTTCCCATTTCATATTCCCTTCTTCCATCGTGAGCTCCCTGGATACCAACATCAACACATTTACTCATTGCTGAGTAACACAATACCATTAAAATTGTTTCAGAATTGCTTCGGTGGTTCAGAGGTTAATGCGGGAGACCTGGGTTCGATCCCTGGGTCGGAAAGATCCCCTGGAGAAGGAAACGACAACCTACTCCAGAATTCTTGCCTGGAAAATCCCATGGACGGAGGAGCCTAGTGGGCTATAGTCCACGGGGTCACAAAGAGTCGGACACGACTGAGAGACTTCACTTCACTTCACTTCACTGTAATAAACCTGCAAAAAAGAGTTCAGAATTCGTTTGCAATCTCCCCATCCCCACATTCTCTTTCCCACACTCCCAACTCTGCTCGAGACTGAGGGTATGGTCAAATACTGTGTTCCAAAGTTCCTAATTATGTTGTTACTTAGTTATTGGCTCTTTTTCCTTCCCCCCTTCATCCCTCATTTCTTTTCCCTTCTTTCTCTGTTTCTTCCCTTTTATTATGACTTTCTTTTAAAACAAAATTAAGTTCATTTGTTTCCATTTCCTTTCAGTTTTTGGTTATTTTTTTCTTCCCTCCAGTTCTTATTAACTAATTTTTATTTTTGGATATGTAGAATACTAACATGTTCTCCAAACTCAAAACTACCTAAAAAGGTATATTCAAAACACTGTCATTCCCTCACCTAGCTCATCAACCTCGGTTCCCATCAGCTCTTATAAGTCCAAAATTCTGTTGTCTTCTGGCTTATTTTTCTTCTGCTTCTTTCTGTAGTAATAAGCAGATATATGAATATGTTTTTATTTTCCTTTCTTTCTAGCACAAAAGGTGGCATACCAAATGTGTCCTTTGCCTTTGATTTTTTTCATTTAATAATATCCTCTGGAAATTATCCCATATCAGTTCTTGAGATCTGCCTCATTCTTTGTTGTATCTATATGGCACTCACAACTTTTCTGAAGCCCTTTTGTAAATATAAAAGGAGATTTGGAGTCCATTCCATGCCAATATTATGTGAAAAGATTAATGATGTTTATTTCAAGTAAGGTATTGGTATAAATAGCTATATCTGCTCTGTTTTCTAAGAGCAGCTGTGTGTGTTTTCATGCTCCCCTTGATTTATCAATTATCTTTATCCTCCTGTCTCTTAGTTACACTCCATGCTGTCCTTATGCCCAGCAACAAATGCTAACTTTTTCTAGGCCTAGAAACATTCTTAAATATGTGCTGTCATTAAAAACTTCAGCATAAAACCCCTAGCTGAAGAGGCCAGACAGGATGAAACCATCCAGTATTCTGCAGGCCAAAGGCCAGCATGCGTGGGAGTGTCTACCCATTATAAGTGTCACATTTTCCTAGTTTTGGAAAAGACACCATAGAGTCTATCAGTGACCTCATCCTCAAACTTTCTTCCTGATCCTGTGACCATCCTAACTCTCCATCCTATACTACCCGAATTCTAGGTCTCTATCTCTCCCATTTGTTCCCTCCACTCTACTCAAATGGCTCAAGTACAGTTCCTCAGGAAATTATAATCCTAGCAGACAGCAAAAGAGCATCTGGCACTCAAACCCTCTTTTGAAAACCATTATTCTTTTGACTTCTGAAGCCCATAGTTCTCTTTTCTGCCTCCTACTTTTTGACGTGTGTCTCATCCCTCTCTTCACTGGAGGTGTTTCTCTAGATTTCTTTCTCAGCCTTCCTTGCATTTCATTCTATAGTTCCAGAGTTAATATCTACTTCTATGATTTCAACTCACTTCTAGGTGTAACGTTCCAGCGTTTAATCACTAAGCTTGGCTTTTCTCAAGAATTCTAGATGTAGGCCCATTTATCCAACTGTCTTTTTACCTACTAGTTTTCTTAGGACCTCATACTTTAAAACCCAAACTTTTTTTTTTTTTTAACTTTTAAATGATTGTCTATGTCACATAATGACATTAACATTTTTCCAGTTGTTCAACATTCAAATTCTGGAATATCTCTGATCTCTCACCTCCAAAATGTGACTAGAAAAGTCCTGTGTTCCCTCTTCCCCACAGTTTGAAATCTCTAAATATTTGCCATTTCTGCTGCCACCCTGGTGTCAATACTCCCCATGACTCACACGTGGTATATAGTAATAATTTTCCAGTTCCTTATTCATTCTTGGTTCAGGCCTAGGGTTTATCACTTTTCCTCACACATTTCATTTAACCAGGCGTTTTGTGAATATCTAAATTTCTGACCTACTAGAGCTACAGACGGGCTTCCCAGGTGGCACACTGGTAGGGATTCCAGCTGCCAGCACAGGGGGCACAAGAGATGCAGGTTCTATTCCTGGGTTGGAAGGATCCCCTGAAGGAGGAAATGGCAACTTGCTCCAGTGTTCTTGCCTGGGTAATCCCATGGACAGAGGAGCCTGCGGGGGAACTAGAGTGCATGGGTTCTCAGAGAATTAGACAGGACTGAGCGACTGAGCATACACACAGAGCTGTAGACAATGCTTGGGAAATAGAGGATGTATCCTTCTTTTGAGGGAAGGTTAGTAACTTTGGAGTTCTCAGTCCTTAATCTGTAGAATACGCACTGGAGAAGCTTGTGAAAATGAAAATTCCCAGTCCCACCTTTGTTCTGATCCAGTAGACATGAGGTAAAGCCTAAGTGTCTGTTTAACACAAACATCAAGCGATTCTTCTACAGGTATTACACTGACCGCACTTTCTTAGTCATTGCTCCAAACAATCGCTAACCAGTCTATGTTGAAGAGATGATGTTTCTCATATATATTTATACACTGCCTATTTTCTCAAGTGATATGTGATACGAGGTAGCTTACAATAAAAATCACAGTTGAGTGGGAAATTATTAATCAAAGACATGAGCCAAGAAATAAAAACAGTGAGGGAATAATTATTTGAAAATCCAAACAAGGGGAAAGCACTAAATCTAAGCATAAAAATTTACTCTGAGTTTGTCAGCAATTAAAGTAAAGAAAACATGACCAATGAGAATATTCTTTGTTTAACAAAAGGAAATAACTTTTTCCCTGTGCCTGAGTTTTGGGAGGAATTTGCCCAATGAGTCTTTATTTGGGGACCACTGAGTAACATAACAGATACTATGATTTAAGTCTACTTTTCAAAAAGGCTGCATAGAGCTACTTCTTTTTATAGTTTTCAGAAATTTTTCTTATTTATTTATTTATTTGTAATTGGAGTATAATTGCTTTACGATATTATATTGGTTTCTGCCATACATCAACTTTAATCAACCCTAGCTATACATATGTCTCCTCTCTCTTGGACCTCCGTCCTACCTCCCACCCCATCCCACTCCTCTAGGTTGTCACAGAGCACCAGATTTGAGCTCCCTGCATCATACAGCAAATTCCCACTGGTTATCTAATTTTACACATGGTAATGTGTATGTTTCAATGCTATTCTCTCAATTCATCCCATCCTCTCCTTCCCCCAGTGTCTGCATAGAACTACTTATGATAAGTAAGGACACAGCATAGTTGTAGTTTGAAGAATCTTGAAAATGCCTGATCGGTGGTTCCCTTCAATAATTCCTTCTAAGCATCAATAGCCTCAGCCAGGCTTTTTGACAGCAGATGAGTAATAATGTAATTCAAATTTGAGATTGCTATCTAGATCTACTCACAGATAGTCCACATTTCTGATTGAAAAAAAAGATCAGATGTGTAGGTGACAGAGACACTGTTTCCCTGTGAAAATAAAAGACTTGTCTGATATTGTGATCTTAATGGAGAGTCACTTCACCTCTGTAAAACAGTAAGCCAGATGAGCACTTTTTAATAGATCAAGGACAATTCTCACAAAGCAACTCACTGTTTACACAGATTGATGAAAATGCTGGAATTTTGTATCACAGGGTACAAAGGAGATGGCCTGTCTTAGAAGGTTTTGAAGATAAGAAGTACCAAAGATCTGTCCTGACCACAGAATACCCTTAACATGACCCATGTCAAATGTTTAAGACCAACAGAATGCCAAGAGTTAACCAGGTGAATCACAGATTTTACCCTAAGGAATTACACATGGCATCAGTTGAGCAGACTAGTTTAATATTGTCCATTAAGATGTCAAAGTATGCCTGCCAAAATGGATCACTTTGTTTTTAGGAGAATTAATACTTAGCATCTTTTTTTCTGACATAAGTTGGCCAATAGGCTGAATTGCTTGTCAAAGCCACTTTGTAACCATATAGGAAAGTATGTCATCAACACATGAGAGGTACTTGTCCTGCTGTGGCTGGGACATCTAAACGCAACCAATTTGTTCAGTTATAAAATTAAAAGGAGGGCACTTGGGATCCAGCCCTGTTTTATGCCATTTAGACTAGACATTTCATCTGTCAAAAAGAAGGCTCATCCTAGCCACGTTAATTTGTACCATACTGTCCAGCCGTAATGGCCCTGAGAGAGAATTATAAGCCTTGAAACTATGTTGAGATCATACACTTAGGCCTCTTTATGGATTCGATGACCAATGATAAATCAATAAGTTCCATGAAAAGTCTTAAAATGCTTCTAACTGATTGAAAGACTGCATTTTACCTTCAGAATTGTATGCTGCATGCTGATTTCTCATCTCCTTTCCCGTTGCCCAAAACTATTTTCCCAATTCACCTTCGTGGGGCTTCTTATACGTTCTCTTCTGTGATAGTTATTTCAGTGTGTGTCTCACGATCCCAATTACCTCTCTGTTTTATTGGATCATTCAAAACTTTGAACAGTCATTCTATAAACTTATAAATGTTCTTCCTATGTGTCTGGTAAATAAAAGAATGAATGACTGACTGGTGGGTGAATATTTTCTACTCTGATTATGATCAAATACAAAGTTCCTAAGCATAAAACGGGAAATACAGAAGGAAGAGACAAAAAGTCAAAGAACATGATGAATGTGATCTGTGTCCTTTAGCTCATGAGGTTGTCTTGGCTTTCTGTCAAGAAAATTTGGAATCGTATCCCTCCAGATTTTCAAGGTACAGATTGTTGGAAATGGATGGGCTCCATCAGCACTTGTCATGAAGTGACAGACCTTGTCACACCGGCCAAGTCATTGTAACGTTCCAGTTGAATTCCTCGAATGTTCTTTTCCTAAGGAAAATCCAAAGAACACCTAAGCAGTCTGAATGATGAATACTGTAAATTCCTTAATTTTCTCATTTCCGTCCTGGCTCCCATATGTGTATCACAAGGTCATATTTAGCCTCCAAAAGGTTTTCAGTAAATGGACAATATTTGTGTGTGGATGGCACCTCTTTTTCAGACCATTACACACTGAAGTCAGTGATTTCCTATACTTTCACCCCCTGGCACACATAAAAAGTGATGCTAGTCTACTCTGGAGTATATAGAGGAGGCTGTTTGTGGTAATGGGCCACCGTGGGGGCTGAGAGGCCCAACCTCAGATAACAGTGGCACCGCATGGTGGTGATGGACAGAACTGAGTTTGGAAAGCCCTTAGTCTTCCGTGTACAAAATCAACTCTTGGAGAAGTTTGTGGTTATCAGGTCTCACTTTTCATCCCTAGGAATTAGATTTAGTTATTCTACATATCCAGGATAATGATAGTTTACCTCATGTTTGAAGATTTTTAGAGATTGTCAAGAGACTGTCCTGTGGTGGGAGTGTCCATCATTCATGGACAGAAGTCCTCACATTGTCCACTTTGCTGACGAGTACCTACAGTCAGTTCCTTAATCTCCTCATATATGAAAATAAAACTCTCATAAAAGCTATTCTTCAAAACCTTGACTAAGTCATTTATCAGTCTCTTTTCAGGTAAATAAGGCCAGTCCTTTCCGTCTTTTGTCGCAGGGTCGGTTTCCTATTTCCTCAATATTCTACTTTATTCTTGGTTGTCTAAATTCACAGTGATTTCACCACATATTTTTTAAAATACAGAAATCAAAACTTTGCACGTTACTGTATAAAAATCTGACCATCAGCACATGTATACCTATGAGCTTCCTCACCGCTTAATGTGGTCCACTGGCATTCTCAAGCATTATACCAGTTTAAATGTAGTCATTTGATACCATTTATACTTATCCTTGACAATAAGATGGGAGAATGTGGACAAGGGGCTCAAATCATAAAACTATACAGATTAATATAATACATAACTGTTACTGACTAAAGGACTGTAGTTAGTAGTGCTTGACAAAAGTAAACTTATTTGGTTCTCGTAACAACATAACCAGTAGATATATTCATATTTCTGATTTATTGATGAAGAAACTAAGGCTCAGGAACATAGGTGACTTGTGCAGGGTTAGTCTTGGATTCAAGCAGTTTATTTGTCTGATCACCACCACTTAATATCTCTAGGAACAGTAGTTTAAAATAAAAACGGTCAAACCAATTTGCCTTATGTACAGAATTTTGATTCTTTTGTAGCTACCCTGATGCAGAAACCAATATACACTACAACGTGACTTCTACCTTCAAATGGTATCAATTGCCTCCTTAGGAGGATCAAGCACAAGCGTAAAAGAGTTAATGCTCCACAAACTATGCTTCTAAGTACATATTTCCTAATCCATTACGATCATTTTTCTTGAGATGTGCTGATATATAACGTTATACTAGTTTAAGTATGCAAAATAACAATTCAATATTTGTATATACTGTGAAATGATCACTGCAAAAATCTGACTCACATCTGTCAGCATGCATACAATACAATTTGTATACAATTTTTTTCTTTATGAAAATGTTTAAGATCTGCTTTCTTAGAAACTTTGACATGTGCCAGACATTGTTAGTTACAGTCACCATGCTGCACATTACATCCCCATGACTTACTTATCTTATAACCAGAAGCCCATACCTTTTGACCCCCTTGGCTCAGTGTGCCCACCCCCGCCCCTCGCCTCTGTCCTGGCCAGCCACCAGTCTGCTTTCTGGTCCTGTGAGCGTGGTTTTGTTTTGTTTTATAGATTGCACATTCACAAGGGCATCCCTGGTGGCTCAGAGGGTAAAGCATCCGCCTGCAGTGCCGGAGGCTCAGGTTCAATCCCGGGGTCAGGAAGATCCCCTGGAGAAGGAAATGGCAACCCACTCCAGTACTCTTGCCTGGAAAATCCCATGGACAGAGGAGCCTGGTGGGCTACAGTCCACGGGGTCGCAAAGAGTCGGACATGACTGAGTGACGGCACTTTACACGTTCACATATAAGTGACACCAAAGAACATCTGTCTTTCTCTGCCATTTTACTTCCTCTCTTTTCTATGGCTGAATACTCCTGAGTGTGTGTGCATCAGATTTTATTTACCCATTCATCTATCAATAGACAGGTTGTTTCCACATCGTGGCTATTGTAATGAACATGGGCCATGTTCATCTGCAATGAACACGCGACAGATACCTTTCCGACTTAGTGTTTTCATTTTTCTTCAAATAAGTATTGATACCATGAAGTAGAATTGCTGAATCATGTGGTAGTTCTACTTTTTGAGGAACCTTGATACTATTTTCTATAGTGGCTGCATCGATTTACCTTCTTACCAACAGTGCACAAAGTGTTCTCTTTTCCTCACATTCTTACCCTTAGCTATCTCCTCTTTTTTATTTAAATATTTTTACTGTGGTAAAAGTCACATAAAACAAGCTATTTAAACCATGTTTAACTGTACAGTTCAGTGGCAATAAGTACATTCACATTGTCATGCAACTCTTACCATCATCCATCTCTCAAATTTTTCACTTTCCTAAGTGGAAGCTCGGTCCCTATTAAACACTAAGGCCCCATCTCCCCTCTGCACATCCCCAAGCAACTACCAATGTTCCTCTGGATTCTATGAATTAGACTATTCTAGGTACCTCATATAAGTGGAATCAAACAGTATTTGCCAGCACCTAATGTATATTGGAATGTGTTTTTAAAGTTAACTCAATATATGATCTATAAACAGATCGTACCTTCTTTTCTCTCCCAGTGCTATACAGCAGGTTCTCATTAGTTATCTATCTTATACATAGTAGTGTATACATGTCAGTCCCAATCTCCCAGTTCATCCCACCCTCGCTTTCCCACCTTGGCGTCCATACGCTTCTTCTCTATGTCTGTGTCTCTGTTTCTGCTTTGCAAATAGGTGCATCTGAATTATATTCCTAGATTCCACATATATTCTGTGGATATATACACTATTTGTTTCTCTTTTTCTGACTTACTTCATTCTGTGTGATAGTCTCTTGGTCCATCCATGCCTCTGCAGATGACCCAGTTTCATTCCTGAGCGGTGTTCCATTGTATATACGTACCATCTTCTTCGTTCATTCCTCTGAACATCTAGGTTGCTTCCATGTCCTGGTTATCGCGGATGTGCTGCAGTGAACATGCAGGTGTACGTATCTTTTGGAATTATGCTTTTATCCGGGTATATGCCTAGGAGTGGGATTGCTGAGTAATATGGTAGTTCTATTTCTTTTTTTTTTTTAAGAAACCTCCATACTGTTCTCTACAGTGGCTGTATAAATTTATATTTCTGCCAACAATGTAAAAGGGATCCCTTTTTCTTCACACCCTCTCCAGCATTTATTGTTTGTAGATTTTGACCAAATATTCTGACCAGTGTGAGGTAATACCTTATTATAGTTTTGATTTGATAATAGACATTCTAAGGGATGTGAGCTAATAGATAATCATATTGCTTCAAGAAAAAAAATCTTACTAAGCAAATAGTTATATAGCACTCAGTATGTACCCAAATACTCTCCTAGGTGCTTTACAAATATTACCCATATAAATCTATGAAGTAGACACCACTTAAATATGGAGAAGCTGAGAAGAGAGAAGTTAAATAATTGCCCAAAGTCTCCGAAGTAGTATGGAAGTAGAACTGGGATCTGAGTCCACACATCCGGCACCACACACTCTGCAGTGCTCTATTGCTTCCCAACCAAGGTGTTATTTATGGGACATATGATAAGTGCTTTAATTCTATTATGGAATTTGAAACCATCAAGTGTGTGTTGTTGGTAGGTATGTGTGGGCAGACATATGAATACTGATAAACATTTTAAAAATCTAAATGGAAATGAAAACAAGCCCTCGTACCTGGAGACGGCTGGATTTTTGGTAACATCAGTCAAGAAGTCTATGGTTAAATACACATACAAACCTGAGGTTTCAAAGCTTCTGCTGCCACAATGTAAACAGAAAGTCATAGGAGTTCCTCCTCTAGTTTGGGATACCTGAGTATTCCAGTGGATCCCAGATTTGGAGTCTTGATTCCAACTCCAAGAAGCAGAGCCCACATGGGGCTTAGAGCCATGCAAATTATCCTGGACTCCCCTGTCCTCAAGATAAACTGGCGGGGAGGAGGCCTTGAAAATATTTCAACCTTGAACCAACATAAGCATCAAACCTGCCCCTTCTTTTATCATTGGAGAAGATATTTTTCAGCTATGACATGTCTGTCATTTTCAGTGGCAATTGCATAAATACAACTATTTTGTATTAGCAAATGTTGGTCATTATGTCTCTCATAAAAAGCCTGTCCAGTTTTAAAAAGGAATTTTATCACATGACATTCTCTACCTGGTCAATTCTAAATAATATAATTTGGAAAATACTTGGGAGTGCCTCTGTATCTAATTTCCCTCTAAAAGCCTTGGGCCATTTTGATCTTTGTTGAAATCAGCATGTATTTGAATTTGGAAAAAGCAAAGAAAGAATGGTCCAGCTTTAAAAAAAATTGTGTTTCTATTGGTCTGTACTAGGTCTTTGTTGCTGAGTATGGGCGTCCTCTAGTTGTGGTGAGGGGGCTTCTCACCGCAGCGGCTTCTCTTGTGGAGAAAGGGCTTGGGCACCAGGGCTTTAGTAGTTATGGGACACGGGCTTAGTTGTCCATGGCATGGGGAATCTTCCTGGATCAGGGATCGAACCCGTGTCCCCCGAATTAGCAGGTGAATTCTTAACCATTAGACCACCAGGGAAGTCCCAAGAATGTTCCATCTTTCAGTTCTGTTTGATGTAAACAGTTGTACCTACAACAAGATACAAACAGTCAGGTACCAAGTGGAATTTTGAAAGACACTATATATAAATATAGGAATTGCCTAAGCAAGCTCTAAAACAGTGCTTAAAAAAAAAAGGCATGTTTGATGTGCTTTAGACACACACCAACCACAGAAGATGAAGAACTTTGGGCACTGGGGTCTCGGGGTGACAAATCCCAGCTCTGTCACTCAACATCTGTATGACTTTAGGTAAATTACTTACACTTTCAGAGTCTCAGATCCCTCAATTTTATAATGAGGATGCAAATAATTGGCAAGGTTGTTTTGAATATGAGAGCTAATGTATTAATTAGTCTGATTCCTGGTTCTTCGTGGGTATATATAAATGGTGTTTTTTATTACAAAGATCTACGTTCTTATTTAAAATTTTGATGTAAGACTTTCAAAGAGAAAAAGGAAATGCTTTTGGCATCATCATAATGGCAAAAAGAAGATTCTGGCTCCCTTTTGGAGCTCAAAAGCTGGATGCTCTGTTGTGAACTACCTATATTGGGTGATTGACACAAACTAATCCAACATATTGCATACAGAGATGTGCTTACTCTGTCACCCGAGTTTGTTGTGAGGTGTATATGTGTGCTAGTCGCTCAGTTGTGTCCAAATCTTTGCGACCCCATGGACTGTAGCCCACCAGCCTCCTCTGTCCATGGGATTCTCCTGGCAAGAGTACTGGAGAAGGTTGTCATACCCTTCTCCAGGGAATTTTCCTGACCCAGGGATAGAACCCAGGTCTCCAGCATTGAAGGCACGTTCTTTACCTTTGAGCTACCTGCTGCTGCTGCTGCTGCTAAGTCGCTTCAGTTGTGTCTGCGAAACCCACAAAAGCACACAACTTCAGTTACTAACTAGGTTTCCATCCTGCAGGCAAACTTATTCGAAGGAGGACAATTCTGCAGAGACTTAGATCTTTGCAAAATGCCATAGCTGCATGTGTAGTCTACATACACTTTCCCAGATGTAGCAAACTGTGATAAATTATCTCTCGACAAAGAAACTACTCTTATTCACAGCAAGTTTGGAAACAATATTTCAGGAGTCTAACCCTTCTTTAATCATATACTTTGATGGAAGAATGTTCTTATGCACATCAGCTCAGCTCAATTCCTTCCAGAAGGACTGACATCTTAAACTGCACTAAACAATGAATCACCTTGTCAAATAAAGTGCAAAATGGAAAACCTGTTACCAAACTCATCTGATGTAATGACATTTACAACAACATGTTTGAGGTGATAAACCGACAATAATAATTATATTTCCTTTAGACTTTGATTGTACTTTGAAAGTTCGATGCAATCATACTTTCTTCCTTCAAGAAAATTTTACACCCCGACATTTAATTTCTGAAACTTCAAACCTTCTATGAACATGCAAATCACAGTTGGCATTACAAGAAGCACTCTCGTCTCTCCTTCAGGAGCCTGGAATAATGATGGCGACGATGATGCGAACAATAGCTAAGTACAGCAGGTTCTTCCTGTAATTCAGGGTTGATGGAAGCATTTCAGTTCAGTAATGACAAACAGAGCACTTTCCTCTCCCTAATAACCAGATTTTGCTGGTGGACTTTCTTGAGGAAAATAAAAGCAGAATCAAGGTCATGCAAAACACCAAGTTGCAGCCTCATACCTGGAGATTTGCACACAGTAGCTACTTAATTGCAGTAAAGTGTAAAATCATTTCTGGAAATTTTTCATGTATTCTGAACACTCAGAAGACTGGGTCATTCCTTCCAGGGTGAGGTTTTAATTATCCTCACAGAGCAGGCCACATCTGGGTTCACAGAGCCTGACAGACACTCCTGGCTCCCTCCACTGCTCTGTAATCCTGCTTGGTGAACAGGCTCCCCCGACAGCTCCTGGCCAAATACTTCTCCCCGCTCTGGGTTGGCCAAGCATTGGATCCTCTCCTACACTGCTAAATTCTCAGTGCAGTTGGGTTGGGTTCAAAGCCTCTGGGCTCGTGCTCACTAGCAGACTCCATCTACTTTGCTGTTTGTCAATAGGTCTGGCCAAAAGTTCAGTAGGAAAAGTACAAGCACTTTTGACTGAAGCAAGATATGATATACTGTTTGCAGATACCAAGTATCCATGCTCCATCTGTCTCGGAAGTCCCTAGAGAATCAGGCGTGGGCTGTAATCTCTTCTCAGAATATTTAGGATTAGAAAATCTGAGACCCAACAGTTCAGAGATTAAGAGAAACAAACAACAAAAATAAAACAATCACATCTAAAAAATGGGATTTTTATTAATATATCTAGACATAACAGGTTTAGGTGCTTTATTGAACATATAAACTGTATATTTTGCTTGTCTAGAAAGCTGTAATCTTACCTAAGTGTTAACATATATATATATGAATATGTTATATATATATATTTCCCTCGATGGTCCCTCAGATTTTCTATGGCCTCCCATGATAGAGGCAATAAAATCTAAGACTCCAGACCTAAATTATGAATGTATGTATTAAGTTGTTGCTCAGTCATATCTGGCTCTTTGCTACTCCATGGACTACAGCAGGCCAGGCTTCTCTGTCTTTCACTGTCTCCCAGAGTTTGCTCAAACTCATGTCCATTGAGTCAGCAGTGCCATCCAACCATTTCATCCTCTGTTGCTCTCTTCTCCTCCTGCCCTCAATCTTTCCCTGCATCAGGGTCTTTTCCAGTGAGTCGGCTCTTTGCATCAGGTGGCCAAAGTCTTGGAGCTTCACCTTTAGCATCAGTCCTTCAAATGAGTATTCAGGACTGATTTCCCTTATGATTGACTGGTTTGATCTCCTGGCTGCCCAAGGGACTCTCGAGAGTCTTCTTCAGCACCATGTTACAGAAACATCAATTCTTTGGTGCTCAGCCTTCTTTATGGTCCAACTCTCACATCTGTATATGACTACTGGTAAAACCATAGCTTTGACTATATGGACACTTGTCGGCAAAGTTATATCTCTGTTTTTTAATATGCTAAGTTTGTCATAGCTTTTCTTCCAAGGTGTAAGTGTCTTTTAATTTCATAGCTGCAGTCAGCATCCACATTGATTTTGCAGCCCAAGGAGATAACGTCTATCACCGTTTCCATTTTTTCCCCATCTATTTGCCATGAGGTGAAGTTTATTAAGTTACTTGTTTGAAATACTTTGCCTGTAGCTGCATCAACTATTAGATAAGAAACTCCCTTCTGGTCTGTATCTTATTCTAGTGCTAGCAGCGTGCTTTCCAAAATAGGAGCACCCAACAAGTTGGTTAATATTGAAATGAATATAGATATTTAAATAAAGGATACCCTGGATTTTTCTTAATACCAAAAGGCAGCCTGACACAGTCTTCCGCAAAGCAGGGATTTCTAGGACAGCTGGACTCATGCCAGACCCAATACATAATAATTTCACAGCTCATATTTGTTAAATGAATAAATGAGGAATGACAGAGAGATGTTTAATATATGGAATAAGAGACAGTTTCACAATATAGAACTCAAGGGAAGATGATCCTATTGATAAATGAATGAATTGGGGTGCTCTGAGGATTTAGGCAGCAACAGTGACAGCTATGATCAGTCATGACAGGAACTTCATCTTCATCTCAAAGGCATACACCGTCTCTAAAGCCTCGCGTGGTGTTCATTATGAAACCCATTGCACAGATGAACATAAACAGCTTTCCTAGGGTCAAACAGCAATGATGGGACTGAAACAAGATTTGAAGGCAGGCCTGTCCCTTCTGAGGCCTGTTATTTTCCCAGCCCCCTGTGTTATCCTGTGGTCACCTGAAGTCCACAGAACCAGTGAGAGTGGGGACAGGGTGGGTGGGGAAAGAATATCAGGCTTACAGGCTTTCAGACTCATTACAAATGATGGAGATTTGATGGAGTGAGGTCAGTGAGGAGAGGATACAACGATTTTGTTGATTCTAAAAGTGAAACTTTTCCACATAGGCATGCATATGACTCTAGTCATTTTTTTAAAAAATTGTTTTGACCCAAAGTGTAGAAGAACACTTGCTCATTCTTTGAAAACAATAAGAGATGATTGGTGGGCACATGCTGAAATGGTTATCTTCCCTCTGCTCAGCACATCATTATTTGTAAAATCACTGAGAGGGGAAAAACGACAGTCTCCATATTGTGCAGGACATGGCCACACTCAAATAGCTTTGTCCCCTTCCTTAAGAAACCAGGCAGGAAAAGTGGCTAATTGGAGGGCCAGCAAACCCATGAAGCCATATAATGAATTCCAGGGCGAGGACACATCAGAGCTCCCAATTTAGTAAATGACTATAGCAGCTAAGAAATCGGAAGGTTGTCTTCCCATGTGTGGTGTCCACGGGAGCAAGAGCCTCATGTAGCCTGCCAACATCACCCGTGTAGAGTCTGGGCTAATGTCTGTATTAATTTAACTTTTCGCTGGAATTGCTGTTCAACTTTTTTCCTTTGAAATGAATCACTGCTTTACAAAATGAAAAATCTATAAAATGTAGCAAGGACTCTGTGACAATTAGTGCCGTTATGCTCTTTTTTAATCCTCTTTTGGAAGCAGAATTTTTTCATGGTTCAGATACTGTTCCAATAATTAATTTGAAAATTCGCTGTATTTTTCTGAATTAGCATTCTTCATTTTCCTCTGGGGAAGAAGGTGAGGTACTGCAAAGCTTTATAGCAACCTGGCTGAAACCCCAAGTCAAATGACAGCAATAGTAATCACACTTCCCTGGCTCTCTCCCCCCAGCCAGTAAAGTTCACCACGCTGCCCCTCGGTGGCCTCTGCCTGCAGTGTTCAGCCACTGGGAAGCAATGGGAGCATCAGATATCAGCAGTGGGCACAGATTTGGGAATATCGTGTCCAGAATGCTTGTAGGTGCTTGTCAATTTCATAACTGCTAATCAAATCTATCGAAGTCCAAGCTTGAGTCAATTCACTAATTTAACAAACATCAGTAGGGTACCTACTACGTGTTAGGCTGGATACTAAACACTGAAGATACAAAAATTTCTCAGTCCAGAACCCTGGAAATCAGCCTGCTTAATAATTTGTCCTCATCTGCTACCATTCAATCCTTTAGCTGAGGCTATTGATAAAGAAAAAAAAAATATTACTTTCCACATTTCTTTTGCAATAGTCAAGTCACATTATCTCTTGCCTATACACTGTGTGTTATCCATCTGCCATCCACTCAGCAAAGATTCACTGGACTCCTGCTATGTGCCAGGAACGTTTCTGGGCCCAGGGAATGCACTGTTGAACAAGATAGAATCAGTATTCCTACTGAGCAGCATTCAAAGAAGGGACAGAGCAAATCTTTAGAAAGAAGGAAAAACCAGTTAATAATTAATATACGACTAATAATAAAGCAGGGGTCTCTTTTGGAGGCAATGGTGGTAAGCAGAGATGTATTCAATTTTTGCTTGGGTCTTTATATTCAGACAAAATCTGCAATTTGTCTTTGACCTCAGCCTTTCCAGTAGTCATGTATGGATATGAGAGTTGGACTGTGAAGAAGGCTGAGCACCGAAGAATTGATGCTTTTGAACTGTGGTGTTGGAGAAGACTCTTGAGAGTCCCTTGGACTGCAAGGAGATCCAACCAGTCCATTCTGAAGGAGATCAGCCCTGGGATTTCTTTGGAAAGAATGATGCTAAAGCTGAAACTCCAGTACTTTGGCCACCTCATGCGAAGAGTTGACTCATTGGAAAAGACTTTGATGCTGGGAGGGATTTGGGGCAGGAGGAGAAGGGGACAACAGAGGATGAGATGGCTGGATGGCATCACTGACTCGATGGACATGAGTCTGAGTGAACTCCGGGAGTTGGTGATGGACAGGGAGACCTGACATGCTGCGATTCATGGGGTCGCAAAGAGTCGGACACAACTGAGCGACTGAACTGAACTGATTTGGAAGGCAAAATACCTGAATGCATATTTCAAGGGCATTTTTGGAAGCTCTAAATGTAATTGCCAAAATGTAATTTGGCAGTAATTAATGATTAGGTAAACATGTGGGTTTCCAGCCTTACTAATGAAAGTAACATTAGAAATAAAAACAAAATATATCATTAAGGTTCATTGTTAATATCTGAGTATTTATTTTTAACTGTAGATAAACATTATAGACATAATCTGAAATGAAACTCTATCTTATGTTTCAGATTCTACAAAGACTCAGTTAAAATTAAAATTTGTGTTTATTATCGCTATAACTATAGAGTAACTGCTACGCTATGTGATGATCATGCAAGCTGTTAATGTTATTTAGGTAAAAATGCGATTGTGAAGAACTTTTAACTAGTTAAATAAATAAGGGAATAGACTGACAGATGAACAAACAAAACTCTTTAAGATGTATGTTTAACTTTTAGTTATCAGCCTCCACTTAGGTTATAATTTTGAGAAAATATCCTCCTTGGGAATTCTTTGCATCTTGTTAAGATGAGTTAAAAGCAGAATGCCAAATTTTATACCTCAAAATGTCCTAACGAGGTAAAACTTTTTAAAAAGCATGTTTTACAACACCCGTGATAAACCTCTGCGTAGGTTCGTACTGCAGACTACAAAGACCATGCAGGCAAGAAGAGGCTGCCAGAGAAAAAGCAGAAAACCCCAAACCATGTGCTCCTCTACTAGTCAGTAGTAGCATTATAGTGACTGCAGGGGCTGTGGAGTGGTTGACAGTGATAAGTGCTGAGAAACGTTCTCTGCACGTCAGCTTCCAGCTTCCGAAATCAGCTACTAAAGTCTTCCATGACTTACTTGTAGAAACAATTACATTTATTTACTCAAATATTAGGTTTATTCTTTTCATCAGGCACCCTTTTTATAATGAGCTAAACATTGCACTGTAAATTTTGAGTCAATTTGCATTGATTCAAAAAAATTCTTAGTTGTGCATCCATCAGGAAGGGAGAAAGGCCTCTCTGGAAAGCTGACTATGCGCTGTGACCCAAAGAATAAGAACCAGCCAGTCTGTCAGTGATCTGGGTGAAGAGCATTCCGGGCAGAGAAAATAAATGGTGCAAAGGCCCAGCGTGTCACATGGAGAGGAAGACAGAAGCGGCTGAAGAACTGGAGGCCGTCGGGAAAGGAACACAGCTGAGGACGAAGGGGCCAGCAGAAGCCAGATGCTAGACATCTTCTGCCACCCTTGTCCCCTTCTTTACCATCCCACCTACCAAGCTCCATTCATTCCAGTCTCAGCTCCTGCAGAATGGTCTTTTGGCCATGTAGATTTCTGCCGTGGTTTTCCACAGCACATAGAATGTTGCCCAAACTCCCTGCCAAGCCCGCAACACCTGGCCCCTGGAGGCTTTTCTAGGCAAACCTCAGGACTATCTCCCCTTTGCTCATTAATTTCCAGCCCCTTCTCTCTGCTCATTCACCTACCAAACTGTTAAATCAGGCCCATCGCCCCTATTCTCTTTACCAGTACGCCCTCTTCCTCGGCTCTTTGTATGGTGTCCTTCTCCTTTCTCAGGCCTTCTCTAACAGCCGCCATCAAGATAGGGTCTCCCTGTCCCTCCATCCCATGCTAATGTTTGTCACTACCTACTTTTCTTCTTGAATTTCTTATTTATTGACTCTCTTAGCATACGATTGAAAGCTACTTGAGGGTGGTGCCATGTTCATTTCCTTTGCCCTTGTAGCATCAGCACCCAGTGTGATGCCTGGCAATGGTAAGCCTTCAATAAATGCCCACTGAATAGACAAGAGAAAAATAAAAATAAAAACAACATTGATCCTTTAAGTTACAACACAGTAGGGAAATTTAAAAAAAGAAAAAAGCAGGCAAATATAGCAACATGAAATAAATATCTCCCTCTACTAACTGTTCACTATATGCCACACATATAATGTGAGCAAAAAAATTTTTTTCATTATTGGCCACATCAAATTTATGAGCAGGACATTACTCTTCCTATGTACTTTTTTTTTTTTAGTTTTTATTTTTTTTACTTTATTTTACTTTACAATACCATATTGGTTTTGCCATACATTGACATGAATCCACCACGGGTGTACATGCGTTCCCAAACATGAACCCCCCCTCCCACCTCCCTCCCCATAACATCTCTCTGGGTCATCACCGTGCACCAGCCCCAAGCATGCTGTATCCTGCGTCGGACATAGACTGGTGATTCGATTCTTACATGATAGTATACATGTTACAATGCCATTCTCTCAAATCATCCCACCCTCTCCCTCTCCCCTGAGTCCAAAAGTCCATTATACACATCTGTGTCTTTTTTGCTGTCTTGCATACAGGGTCGTCATTGCCATCTTTCTAAATTCCATATATATGTGTTAGTATACTGTATTGGTGTTTTTCTTTCTGGCTTACTTCACTCTGTATAATCGGCTCCAGTTTCATCCATCTCATCAGAACTGATTCAAATGTATTCTTTTTAACAGCTGAGTAATACTCCATTGTGTATATGTACCACAGCTTTCTTATCCATTCATCTGCTGATGGACATCTAGGTTGTTTCCATGTCCTGGCTATTATAAACAGTGCTGCGATGAACATTGGGGTACATGTGTCTCTTTCTATTCTGGTTTCCTCGGTGTGTATGCCCAGCAGTGGGATTGCTGGGTCATAAGGTAGTTCTATTTGCAATTTTTTAAGGAATCTCCACACTGTTCTCCATAGTGGCTGTACTAGTTTGCATTCCCACCAACAGTGTAGGAGGGTTCCCTTTTCTCCACACCCTCTCCAGCATTTATTGCTTGCAGATTTTTGGATCGCAGACATTCTGACTGGTGTGAAGTGGTACCTCATTGTGGTTTTGATTTGCATTTCTCTGATAATGAGTGATGTTGAGCATCTTTCCATGTGTTTGTTAGCCATCCGTATGTCTTCTTTGGAGAAATGTCTATTTAGTTCTTTGGCCCATTTTTTTATTGGGTCGTTTATTTTTCTGGAATTGAGCTGCATAAGTTGCTTGTATATTTTTGAGATTAGTTGTTTGTCAGTTGCTTCATTTGCTATTATTTTCTCCCATTCAGAAGGCTGTCTTTTCACTTTGCTTATATTTTCCTTTGTTGTGCAGAAGCTTTTAATTTTAATTAGATCCCATTTGTTTATTTTTGCTTTTATTTCCAGTATTCTGGGAGGTGGATCATAGAGGATCCTGCTGATCCTTGCCCAAAGTCATAGCTGATAAGTTGTGGAACCAAAGACAGGTCATGGAAGGCCTTGAATTCTACTCTCAGAAAGAAGACTTTATTTCATTGCTGTCTGGGAGGCACTGAAGATGTTTTGAGCAAAGTAAAATAAATCTTAAAATATTTTATTAGTAGACGTATTCATTCCCTGAATTATACTAGACCATTGTACTTTTAAAGCTATGAAGACTAAATGGGAGGATATTCCATTTCCCTACCAGGCTTTGCCTGAGAACTCAATTTTTTATTCCATTCCTTCAGTTAAAGAGGCCTGGGGTAACTTCTAGAATGTGAGATAGTCCTCTGAGACACAGATACCCACAAGGACAATTAAAAGGATAAAAATCTTAGACCAAATATGAAATAAAGTGAATAATTTTCTTCTGAGTTTTTATAATTATTTTTAGACATAAAATCATGTACTGTGCAAAAATTCATGAATTTGAACTTTTAAGAAAGAAAATAGCACAGTCACAATAAGCCCTGCCTATTTAAATGCATTATTATTTAAAGTTGGTATAACCAACGTTTTATATGAAATATTTTCAGTGTGCCTGGTTTCAGTCAATCCTGTAAAGGAAAAAAAAAACACTGCTGCAAAATATATTTTCCACCTTACTAGGTATATTCCCAGGTCTTAAAGAAACAGATTATGTGCTTATGTTCTTCTTTCCTCACCACTATGAATAAAAGTCAGGAACAAAAAAAGTTATCCTCAGGAAGCACAATAATTTGCATAAAGACTACACATATAAACAAGCATTTTTCCACAACTTAAAAAGATAACAAGGGAGCATACAAGCACAGAAGAAATTAAATTCAAAGCTGTAATGGCTGATTTTAAAATTCTAAAGAGAGATACAGTTCACATAGAGTTATGTGACTCTCCTTTCCCTTAAAAATCCATTTTGATTAGTTTCAGATGTCATTAAATAGTGTTCACAATTTGTATAATAAATATATAATTCTTCAGCATGAAGCTATGTCATTATTTCTTTAACAAAGCTTCTTTTTGTAACAAAACTTTTTTTCAAGTTATTTTTTTAAGTATTTCAGCTTCAGTAATGTAAAAACAAAATCCCACTGGGATGAAAATCATTTTCAATAGTCAGCTTTATAAAGGTACAATATACCTACAATAAAATAGTTCAGTTTAAGCTTAAATGTCAAGGAGTTTTGAAAAATGTATGTATGCAGCCATTATTATAATTAAGATATAGAATCTTTCCAAGAATATGCCCCTTTGTGCTCCTTACTTCCTGGGCCTAGACAACCCTTGATCTGTCACTACAGACTAGTTTACCTATTCTAGAGTTTTATATAAACAGAATCACACAGTAAGTACACTTTTGGATCTGTTTTTTTTTCACTCCACATAAGGTTTTTGATATCTATCCAAGTTTCCTGTGTGACAGAAGTTCCTTGCTTTTTATTGCTGAGGAATAATCTATTGTATGGATCTGCAATTTGTTCCTTCTTCCTCCCACTGAGATATTTTGCTTGTTTTACATTTTGGCTATTTTGTAAAAAAAAAAAACTGCTATGAGCACTTGTGTTCCAGTTTTCCTGTGACGATGCTTCTATTTCTCTTGGGCAAATACCTAAGTGTGGGATTTCTGGATTACATGATATGTGAATACTTAAATAAGAAATTTAAAATTTGACTTTCAGTACAAACTCTTTTTCCAAAGTGGTACTCCACTGAACATTCCCATCAAAGTGTAGCAGAATTCCACTTGATTCAAAGCCTTGTCAACACATGATATGGCCAATCTTTTAATACTAGCCATACTAATGTTTATGCAGTAGGATCTCATTGTGGTTTCAGTTTGAATCTTTCTACTGACTCATCAGGTTGAGCTTTCTCATGTGCTTATCTGCTATCTATCCATCTTCTTTGGTGAAGTGTCTCTTCCAGTCTTTTACCTAATTTTTAAATGGGTTGTTCACCATCTTCTCTCTGAGTTTTGAGATTTCTTTATAAATCCTGGATAAAAGCCCTTTTATCAGGTATTTAATGCAAATGTTTTCTTCCAGTTTGTGTCTTTGTATTTCTTACTAGTGTATTTTAAATATCAAAAGTTTTTTAATTGCTGAAATTTAATTTATGATTTTTTTTATGAACTATGCTTTTTCATGTCTTGGGAAATTTTCTCACAAACAGTATTTCAATGAACTTCGCTAATTTACTAACTGAAGATAAATAATATCTTGGTATCTTTCTGAAATTAAAATATACTTAAACTCAATTACTTCATAAGGCTGTTGTGGAGATGAAATGAGATTCATGTAAAGCAATTAGTCTGGTGACTCAGCATTCTGTTGTCCATACTTGTTAGTTTTTATTATGATTATGTTTACCAGAAACTTGCATTTCTTCTCTTATAGATTCCTTTACACACAACATTTTAAGACCTGTATCATCAGGGAAAAACCATTTTTTTCCATTTTCATTGTCAAATTTTTTCCCACATGGTAGCTTTTTATCTTTTTAATTTTTCTCATTATATTTCTTCTTTAATTTTTCTCCCTACTGGTTTTTAGTATTGAAAAGTTCTTCCTCATTCAGAATATGTTCTGGGTATATGAATGTAATATATGATACAGCTGGCACCACAACCTGACGGAGAAAAGAAATCAGTAAGATATTTAGGGAACTGGGCTTCTCAGGTGGTTCACTGGGTGAAGAAGCTGGCAACAATGTAGGAGACGTGGGTTCAATGCCTGGTTCGGGAATATCCCCTGGAGGAGGGCCTGGCAACCCATCACCGTATTCTTGCCTGGGGAATGCCAAGGACAGAGGAGCTTGGCAGGCTTCAGTCCATAGGGTTGCAAAGAGTCAGAAATGACTGAAGTGACTGAGCAT
Organism: Capricornis sumatraensis; assembly: GCF_032405125.1. Classification (NCBI taxonomy): domain Eukaryota; kingdom Metazoa; phylum Chordata; class Mammalia; order Artiodactyla; family Bovidae; genus Capricornis; species Capricornis sumatraensis. Next base: position 50,457,385 of record NC_091087.1, read on the forward strand.
GCATGCATGCATAAGCTATTTTAGAATTTAGAAGTTTACATCCTATCATAACTCAAAACAAATTCTAGGTGAAATAAAGATCTGATTTTACCAATTTTTTTCATTTTAAAAAGTGAAATAAGCAGGAACATGGCACCCATCACTGTAGCCATGTTCTACTGGTCAGGAGCAAGTCACAGGCCCCAGTCACACTGGATGAGGGGTGTCAAGAAGGAGTGCATCAGGGCATGCTGCCCACCACTGTTCACACATGCTACAAAAGGAATGAACCTTAAAATCATTGCACTGAGTGAATGAGTGGGAAAAAAAAACAGTAAAAAAGAGAGCATATATTTTTATTATATTTATATAAACTACGGGTGCAAACTAATCTATAGTGATATATCCCTCCCCAAATACACCCAGAAATTCAGGGGAGTTTACACCCTGTGGAAGGAATTTCTGGCTGACAGGTGATGGAATCACTGGACAAATGCAACTCCTCTTTCCCTTGCACCAGTCCTTTTGACCCTTACCTCTGCTCCCCAGGATCGTACCTCATTTTATCACTGAGGTGTTGTTGATTTATAATATATTAGCTTCAGGCATACAACATAGTGATTCAAAATTTTTCTAGATTATACTCCACTTAAAGTTATTGTAAAATGGTAGCTAGATTCCCTGTGCTGTGCAAAATATCCTTGTATTTTATTTATTTTATACATAGTAGTTTGTACCTTAGTCCTTATTCCGATCTTGCCCCTGCACACTTCCCTCTCCCCACTGGAAACTACTAGTTTGTTCTCTATATCTGCAAGTTTGTTTCAGTTTTGTGTTATCCATTTGTTTATTTTTAGTTTCCACATACGGAGAAGGCAATGGTACCCCACTCCAGTACTCTTGCCTGGAAAATCCCATGGATGGAGGAGCCTGGTAGGCTGCAGTGCATGGGGTCACTAAGAGTCTGACATGACTGAGCGACTTCACTTTCGCTTTTCTCTTTCATGCATTGGAGAAGGAAATGGCAACCCACTCCAGTGTTCTTGCCCGGAGAATCCCAGGGATGAGGGAGCCTGGTGGGCTGCCGTCTGTGGGGTCACACAGAGTCGGACACGACTGAAGCGACTTAGCGGCAGCAGTAGCAGCAGTTTCCACATATACTTGATAATATACAGTATTTGTCTTCATCTGTCTCTTATTTCACTAAGCATAACACCCGCCAGGCCCATCCATATTATTGTAAATGGAAAAATTTCATTCTTTTCTATGGCTGAGTAGTATTCCATTGTATATATAACACATCTTTATCCATTTATTTACTGACGGACACTTAGATTGCTTCAATGTCTTGGATGTTGTGTGTAATGCTGCTCTGAACATTAGGGTGCCTGTATCTTTTTGAATTCATGTTTTCATTTCCTTCAGATATATACCCAGAAGTGGAATTGCTGGGTCATATTGTAGTTCTAGTTTCATATTTTTGAAGAACTCCATAGTGTTTTTCACAATGGCTATACCAATTTACATTCCCACCAACTGTGTATGAAAGTTCCCTTTCTCTGCATCCTTGCCAACATTTGTTATTTGTGGTTTTTTGATGATAGCCGTTTTGACAAGTGAGTTATGTTTTGAGTTGCATTTCTCTGACAATTAGTGATTGTCAGAGCATCTTTTTCTTGTTCGTGTTCATATTGAGCATCTTTTCTTGCTCATGCCATCTGTATGCCTTCCATGGAAAGACATCTTTTCAGGTCTTCAGTCCATTGTTAATTGAGTTTGGGTATTGTTAAATTGAATTGTGGAAGCTCTTTCTGTATTTTGGATACTAACCCCTTATCTGTTATATCATTTGCAAATGTTTTCTCCTATTCAATAGGTTGTCTTTTTTGCTGTCAATGGTTTCCTTTGGGGTGCAAAGATTTTAAGTTTAATTAGCTCTCATTTGTTTTATTTTTGTGTTTGTTCCCATTGCCTTGGGAGAACTACCCAACACAAAATGTATACAATTTACATCAAAGAATGCTCAGCCTATGTTTTCTTCTAGGATTTTTATGTTTTCCAGCCTTACATTTAGGTCTTCAATCCATCTTGAGTTTGTGTTTGTATATAGCATGAAGGAACATTCTAATCTCATTCCTTTCCATGCAGCTGTCCCAGCATGACTTTTTGAAGAAATTGCCTTTCCTCCATTGTACATTCTTGCCTCCTTTGTCATGTTAGTTGACCATAAATGCATGCTTCTGTTTCCAAGCTCTCTGTTCTGTTCTGTTGATCCTTGTGTCGGTTTTTTGTGCCAGTACAGTAGTTTTTTTGATTACTCTAGCTCTGTAGTATTGACTGAAGTCAAAGTGATACCTTCAACTCCGTTATTTCTCAATATTGTTTTGGCTATTCAAGGTTGTTTGTATTTCCAAACAAATTTTAAAATTATTAGTTCTGGTTTTGAGAAAAATGCCTTTGGTATTTTGATAGGGATTGTATTGAACCTGTACATTGCTTTGGGTAGCATGCTCATTAAAACTTGAATTCTTCTGATACCAGAAGTGGTATACTTTTCCATCTGCTTGTGTTGTCTTCAGTTTCTTTCATCAATGTCTTATAGTTGTCTGAGTACAGGTTTTACCTTCTTCAATTTATTCCTAGGTATGTTATTCTCTTTGCTGCAACTATAAGTGAGGTTGTTTCTTAATTTCTGTTTCTAATGTTTTGTTGTTAGCGTGTAGAAGTGCAACAGATTTCTGTATTTTAATTTTGTATCATCCATTTTTCTCCCAAATTCCTTGGTCATCTTTGTGGTCATCATCTTGAACTCTTTATCAGGTAGACTGCCTACCTCCTCTTCACTTAGTTCTTCAGAATTTTATTTTGGTTCTTTGTTTCAAACGTATTCTTCTATCTCCTCATTTTTCCTAATTTGCTGTTTTTGTTTCTATGTGCCTGATAGATTATGTTTCCTGACCTTGAAGTTCTTCTTAGGCAGGAGACATCCTATGCGTACTACCTCCACCCCACTCCTCTCGGGGCACCAGAGCTACATGTCCCTTATGTGGGCTGCATAATAGGTCCTTTGTTATGGTGGGCTGACTTCGGTGGATGGTCTGGTAGGTGTGGCTGGCCTTTGGTCTTGTTGGTTACCAGGTCCTGTCCTACTCAGGTTGCTGGCTACTGGTTGGTGGGCCAGATCCTGTGTCCCGGGCTGATGCCAGCCTGGTGGTGTTGACTGGGTCCTGCCACAGAAGGCTGTAGTGGTCCTGGGGCTAGTGCTTCCCTTTGGTGGTCTCAAGGCTAGAGCTAGTTTGCTGGTGGACAGTGATGGGATTCAGGGTCTCCTTTGGTAGAGCCCTGGGATTCCAGGGTCTTGTCCCATACACTGATGTTTGTGGCTAGTTGCAGGGTACTCTGGTGGACAGAGCTATGTCCAGGGGTGGCTCTGTAGCTAGGGGGTCTAAAGGCAGCCTGCCTGCTGGTGAGTGGTGTGTTTCTGCCCATCTCGGTACTGGAGCCTACAGGTTGGTTGAATGGGGTGAGATTGGGTCTTGAGGCTAGTAAGGTAGAGGGAGGATTTCAAAATGGCAGCCGTTTCTTCATCCACGGATGAACTCCACTTGCCTCCTTCCCTGGGTAACTGCCCAAGATCAGCAGGTGGGTCTGACCCAAGCTCCTTTCTAAGTTCTGCTTCTTCTTTGGGTCCCACAGCATTTGCGATTTGTGCTTTCTCTAAGAGTTGTTCAGATACTCAGCTGTGTTCAACTCTTTGTGACCCCAGGGACTGCAGCATGCCAGGCTTTCTGTCCTTCACCGTCTTCTGGAGCTTGTTCAAACTCATGTTCATTGAGTTGGTGATGCCATACAACCATCTCGTCCTCTGTCCTCCCCTTCTCCTCCTGTCTTCAATCTTTCCCAGCATCAGGGTCTTTTCTAATGAGTTGGCTCTTCATATCAGGTGGCCAAAGTATCGGAGTTTCCTCTAAGAGTGGAGGCTCTTACACAGGCCTCAGGTTCTCCAGAAAGTAAGCCCTGCTGGCCTTCAAAACCCAACATCCTAGGGGCTTGTCTTCCTAAGGCGCTTCTCCAGACCTCAGAGCTCACTCTGGGGCTTAGACCCCTCCCTCCTTGGAGAGGACTTCCATAACTGTAATTATTCTCCTGTTTATTGGTGATTGACCTGGGGACATGTATGTTGATTATACCATCACTCTGACACTCCTACCCAGCTCATTTGGTTCCTTCTTTATCTCTGGAGTTGTAGATTTTTTCTAGTAGATTTCAGTCTTTCTCACCAATAGTTGCTCAGTAAATAGTTGTAATTTTGTTGGACCTCTGAGAGGGGGTGACCTCAAGGTTTGCCTTTTCAGCCATTTTTTCAAGAATCAGGACTGTACTTTTTAACAAAGGACTTGAGCATAGGCTTTCTGCCGGGGGCTATACTTTCTGGAGTACCTGGTTAAGACACAATTAGAAAGAGAATGTTTTCATATGTCATACTATTATTTTCCATATAAAAACATTCTTAAGCTTCTCTGTTACTACTTGCAGACCTTAATACATTGCCCACCAGGGGATTTTTGCAGAAACTAACACCTGTGGCTGTCATATATCTCTGGTCACGAATGTGTTAGTAAGCTAGAAGATGACCTGATCAACAGTCACTCCTCTCTGACTACTTGGATAACAGTGGGAACTAGGTAGAAGGGTGTGTGAGAAAAAATATCAAGGTAAAATCTGATGCTGGCATAATCTTTCCTTAGTTGGCATCACCTTGCAGGTGTAGCCAACACTATGTGAATATTTTCTTTAATCTTTTCTTCTTATCTCATTTTCAAAAAACAAACAAAAAATAAGCTGAAGCTAAAATGCTTTTGTCACGACATAGTAGCATCTTCCTTAATGTTTTAGGATATCACAAAACCACAGATCCTCAGATCACTATATTTGGCTTCCTCTCTGTTGATGCCTAAAGGACATGGAAAACATTTGAAGATTAAAAATACTCAGCCAATTACATATGAGAAATGAGCCCAAATGCCAGTCTAGAAGCTGCAAACGTTATGATGTGATGTCACCGAGGTTATAGACAAAACTTCATCTTCCCTAGAGTCAGCCAGACTAAAACTCTGGGGGGAGATTATAGTTCAGTGCCAACACCCTCCAAATGTTGGAAGTTTATGCATGCTGTGACTGGAGTCACTCAAAATCTGTCTGTCATCCAAAATCTGTTTCACCGTCTTGCTGTTTCTTGAAATGCTCTGGGGTTGCTTCTTTAGTTTAATGTAGATCTGCCAGCAGACCTTGTTAAATTATAGGATGTATCTGGCACTGCTGAATCTTTAACCCAGGCCCACTTGGTGATCATATTATCATAGATTTGTTTACCAGTTTATAAAAGTACCTTCAAGAAATAGCACACGTGAAAAGAAATTTTTTCTGGGAAACAGATTTGATAGAGATTCCAGAAAATCTGGAAACTGACTTGGCAATAAGTAGATTAGAATAGGCTAGATTGGTGAAACAAATAGACCCTCCCAAAGCTTAGCTGTATCAGAACAAAGATTGTTCCTTGCTTATGGAACAGTCCACATTGCTCAGTCTTTCAGGGTCCTGGCCTGACGGTGGCAATGCCATCTTTACCATGGGCCTTCAAAGGTCACCCTGAAGGTTGCATCCCAATCAACCAGGGAAGGAAAAAAGCAGAGGGGAGCACACTTGGGAGAGTTCATGAGTCAGGTCTGAAGTTACAACTCTTCCCACCCCTACTGGCTGAACACTATGGTTTAGCCAATAACTCAGGATGTTGAGGAAAATAGGTTTTGGTGAACAGTTAGTAACTTACAAGGAGAAGGCCTGAGTGGAGCTTTGTTTCCAAGGTTAGGTGTTTCTGAGGCAACTGGAGTGACCTGGGGAAATCCCATGGAAAGCATAGAAGAGGAAGTTGAATGTTAGCTATCTATTGTTCTGAAATGAATTACTGCAACATGTAAAACCTTAAAATGACATTCAAATTTGTTTACAGCTTCTGTGGATCGGGAATTCTGGTCTTACTTGGCGAGGCAGTTCTGGCTCAGGGTTTCCACAAGGTTCATTCAGATATTGATTGAGACCAAGGACTTCTGCAGGCTCAGCTAGGATTGGAGGATCCACTTGGCATGGTTGCCAAGTTGGTGCTGGCTCTTTGTGGAAGGACTTAGTTCCTTCTCACAGGACCCTCTCCATAGGACCCCTTGATTGCCTTCATGATATTGTCACTGCCTTCCTCCAGAAAGAATGAGCTAAAAGAACACTGGTGACCTAGCCTAGGAATTCACCTCTGCCATTCTTATTTAACTTATATGCAGAGTACATCATGAGAAATGCTGGGCTGGAAGAAGCACAAGCTGGAATCAAGGTTGCCAGGAGAAATATTAATAACCTCAGATATGCAGATGACACCACCCTTATGGCAGAAAGTGAAGAGGAACTAAAGAGCCTCTTGATGAAAGTAAAAGAAGAGAGTGAAAAAGTTGGCTTAAAGCTCAACATTCAGAAAACGAAGATCATGGCACCTGGTCCTATCACTTCATGGCAAATAGATGGAGAAACAGTGGCTGAATTTATTTTGAGGGGTTCCAAAATCACTGCAGATGGTGATTACAGCCATGAAATTAAAAGACGCTTAACTCCTTGGAAGGAAAGTTATGACCAACCTAGACAGCATATTAAAAAGCAGAGACATTACTTTGTCAACAAAGGTCCATCTAGTCAAGTCTATGGTTTTTCCAGTAGTCATGTATGGATGTGAGAGTTGGACTGCAAAGAAAACTGAGTGCAGAAGAATTGATGATTTTGAACTGTGGTGTTGGAGAAGACTCTTGAGAGTCCCTTGGACTGCAAGGAGATCCAATCAGTCCATACTAAAAGAGATCAGTCCTGGGTGCTCATTGGAAAGAATGATGTCGAAACTGAAACTCCAATACTTTGGCCATCTGACGTGAAGAGCTGACTTATTGGAAAAGACCCTGATGCTGGGAAAGAGTGAGGGCAGCAGGAGAAGGGGATGACAGAGGATGAGATGGTTGGATTGCCTTACTGACTCAGTGGACATGAGTTTGGGTCAACCCCGGGAGTTGGTGATGGACAGGGAGGCCTGGCTTCGGTTCACGGAGTTGCAAAGAGTCAGACACGACTGAGTGACTGAACTGAACTAATGTTCTATTCATTGCACAGATCATTCATGGTTCAAAATGGGAGGATATACATAAAGGCATGAATACTGAGAGGCAAAGATCACAGGGTATGACCTTGGAGGCTGGAAAAATCAACTTGAAATAATCCACAATCAACTATCCTATCCATTAAGCAGCACCTCATTGATGAACATTAGCTGAACACACTGAAAGCAGAGTAAGTCAGTCTGATTCATAGCCTCTACTTATAGCCACCTTCCTTGAGTATCAGTCATTTGACACCTGAAACAAACCCCTAATGATCTTTGAGGTAAGCATCAGCGACGTTCTTTTGCTCTCGGTTTCAAGTTCACATTGTCACCCTCCAGTGAATTTCTTCCACCATCACAGCTCTCCTACGTGTCCATAAACACCTACCCAGAAACACGCTTCTTAGATTTTAATCCAGAAGCCTCGTATTTGTAATTCCCCACATTCTTCCTCATGTAATCCCCATACCTCATTAAGAACTTAAACTAAGAAATAAAGGAAATAGAGATCAGGCCTCATCTTCCTGTTTTCTCCCTGGAGTTTTTATTATGAACAATATGGACTTTCTAAGAGGAAAACTGATGCGTGAGAAGCCTGGTTTACCCTGATTGTGATCAGGTGCTGGAGTTCCTGACAATATGGCTATTGTTGTGTATTGTGTTGGTTTTACCTCTTGCATGTCGAGTGGTGAACTAGAAATAAATAAGATCCAACATTGGCAGGATGCCCAGTGGCAGTAACTCTTAATCTACTACCATATAGGATACATCCAGTCACAAGCAAGCCCAAAAAGAGTCTTCCAGGAACAAAAATAAACTTTATGCATCTGAACCTGCTAATTTGTAGCTGATACCCTGACCTTTGTGAATTTTTGGATGCTTTGAATTTTTTTTAATCTCTGGACCTACATATGGAGAGTGCTTTAAAACCAGTGGTACCTGGATACATTAAAGAAGCAGAAAGAATTTTATCCTCTTTCCACCAATTGATCCACCTTAACAAGATACTGTCTACCAGAATTCAGTAAATTGAAGCTATGAAAGCATAACTCCATATAAACAGAAGAGTAATCCATAAAAAAAGCATGGACAGTGGGAGAAATTACTACGACATCAAACCTGATAGGTTCAGTTGGCAAGCAGGCCCCTTGAAGTCTTGAGAAGACCTCCTTTTCTGCTTCTTCCTGGAAACGGATGTGGACACAACCATCTTTGAGTGTCACTGCCTGAGTCTTTCAGACATTTGGTGGTGCCAACTGATTATCACTGTCCTAATACCATTTTCACAATGGAAAGCATGCTCAGTGCTATTTATACTGCTTGGGTAGAAAAAGGGATGTTTCTTAAACTCTTAAGTAATGACCATGCAATGTGACAGTGATGAATGTGTCATGCAGGAAGTGATGCTCTGCAGAGGGCTCTGCAGAAATGGAGACTGCCTAATGAGAAACTCAGATTGTCATTGTATTGCTGGTAAGAAGAAAAATGTTTATCAAATCTGAATCAAAATAAAGTTGTTGCTTTTTCAAAGAAAACACTAAGTCAAAATACTTGGGTTTGCCTTTCGAATTTCAGATTATTTGCTAAGTATAGTATCTCAAGTGGAGAAGGGAATGACAACCCACTCCAGTACTCTTGCCTGGAGAATCCCATGGACTGAAGAGCCTGGTGGGCTACAGTCCATGGGTCACAGACTCGGACAGGACTGTGACTAGCACACACACACACAATGTCTCAAGTATACTTTTCCTTCAAGTGTAAAAATGATGTTTCTTGAGAGCTGCAGGGTCTTTTCTTTGGGGTTTACCTCCAGTGAGATTTACTTTTCTGGCCATTTCTAAATGAATAGAACTCATACTGAGATTTTTTTTTTTTATTTCCTAGTGTTGTTCATATGTAAAGATAAGTAAATTTGACTTACATGCTCTCTACAATGTATTTAGCAGATGGTAAAGGAAATCAAATTTTAAGAGAGTAATTTCCTTCTGAAACTAAAAATTAAGATTTACATTTCCTTGACAAACTGGACTATAGCAATGTTTAACTGTTTAACTATTACCATTATACACTTTGTACAATTTCTCTTGGAGTACATTTTGTGGAAAATGGCTGCGTAGACAGTAGTAAATGTAAATTTGATACTCTCTTTTGAAAGTTTTTATTTTTTTAACTCTAACATTTAGCCACCAACATTCTGTAAACTGTTTTTTTTTTTTTTTAAAGCTTATTTGGAATAAGGTAAATCCTTATTCCAATTTTGAGATTTTGTAATAGGGCAACTGTAGGATGGCTCAGTGGTAAAGAATCTGCCTGCCAAGCAGGAGACTCAGGTTCAATCCCTGGATCGGGAAGATCCCCTGGAGAAGGAAGTAGCTACCCACTCCAGTATCCTTGCCTGAAGAATCCCATGGACAGAGGATCCAGGCAGTTTACAGTCCATGGGGTCACAAAGGGTCGGACACGAGACTTAGTGACTAAGCAGCAACAATTGCAGGATGTATAATTCCTTCTGGTTCTTGACGAGTAGGACTAAATAATGAGAGTAGTTTCCTTAGTGTATTCAGGATAAAGTTCCAAAACAAAGAGTCACCGAACCTGTCAGAAATGATTTGCTCTCTTATCTCTACGGATGGAAAAAAATGCCTAAGTCAGACTGATGATGCCTAAATTACTGGTCCTTTTACAAACATGCCACCCCATCTCACAACTTTCTCAACGTTTCCTTTTCACTGGTAGTGTTGCAGGAAGGGGGGACCCCTTCCAGGGCCCGAAACTGGCCTCTTGTCTAACACTTGGAAATGAATTGTCAGAGGAGACACATGTGCTGACAAAGCAAGAGATTTTATTGGGAAAAGGCACCCGGGTGGAGAGCAGTAGGGTAAGGGAACCCAGGAGAACTGCTCTGCCGCGTGGCTCGCAGCCTCGAGTTTTATGGTGATGGGATTAGTTCCCAGGTTGTCTTTAGCCAATCTTTCTGACTCAGAGTCCTTCCTGGTGGTGCTTGCCTTGTTCAGCCAAGATGGATGTCGGAGAGGATTCTGGGAGGTGATCAGACATGTGGTGTCTCCTTTTGACCTTTCCAGAACTCTTCCAGTTGGTGGTGGCTTATTAATTCCCTGTTCCTTACCAGGACCTCCTATCCTAAAACAACTCATGCAAATGGTTACTATGGTGCCTGGCCAAGGTGGGTGGTTTCAATCAATGTGCTTCCCCTAACAGTAACTCTTCCCCTGCCTAGAATACAGAGGCTCTGTTGGTTTCCATGGCGAGCCACTTCTTGGCCTATCCAACTAGATGGTATCTCCCCTAAGTGGTCTCTGCACCTGCACACCACTTAGCATATGTCTCCGTGACAGTAATTATCTTCTGAGGTTTCGTTTACATGATCTTCACCACAAGACTGAAAGATCACTCAGGGCAGGAATCTTCAGCCGTGAACTTTGAGTGTCCAAGCTCAACTCAGCACAGCACGTAGCAGGTGATCAATACACTTTGATGCAGAAATAAATAGAAAAAATTTTATATTCTCCAAGTGTGCTTTGTTAGGTTACATCTGTTCAAGATAAAAGACCTTATTTTGGAATTTTGTCAGAGTTTCTTCATGTATTGCTTTTTTATTTTCTTGTTTTATTGAGATATTACTGACATACAGTGCTCTATACGTTTAAAGTGTGTCAAATAATAATTTGACTTACATTCATCCTGAAATAAACAATAAATGAATGAATGTGTGAGTGTCCAGGCATGTCTGACTCTTTGCAACCCTAGAGACCAGCCCACCAGTCTCCTCTGTCCATGAGTTTTTCCAGACAAGAATACTGGAGTGGGTTGCCATTTCCTTCTCCAGGGCATCTTCCTGACCCAGGGATGGAAACTTTGTCTCCTGCACCTCTCACATTGCAGGCAGACTCTTTACTGCTTGACCGCTGGGGAAGCCCCAGTTACCACAGTAAGTTTAGTGAGTATCCATCATCTCATATAGATACAAAATTAAAGAAACAGAAAAACATTTCTTCCATATGATGAGAACTCTTATTAGGATTTAACCTCTTAATAATTTTCATATAACATACAATAGTGTTAGTTATATATATCATGTTGTACATTATATTCCTAGTATTTATTTAACAACTTTTGACTACTTCATCCGATTCACTCTTCCCCTTCTCCTTGTCTCTAGTAACCACAAATCTGATCTCTTTTCCATGAGTTTGTTTGTTTGGTTTTGAAGTATAATTGAGAGACAACATTATGTTAATTCCTGGGGCACATCATAGTGATTTTGTATTTCTATACATTTCAAAATGATCACCACAATAAGTCTAGTTGCCATATGCCAGCATACAAAGATATTATATAATTATATACTAAATTTTCCACACTGAACATTTTACCTGTGACTCATTTATTTTGTTACTGCAGGTTTATAACTGGAAATCTCCCTCACTTACTTTTCTCCTCTCTGTCCTTCCCTCAGGCAACAACTTGTTTCTCTGTTCTTTGTATCTATAGCTGGTTTTTTTGTTATGTTTGTCATTTGTTTTCTAGATTACACATGTAAGTGTATTTGAAGAAGCCATATGGTATTTGTCTTTCTCTTTCTGACTTCTTTCACTTAGCCCAATACCCTCTAGGTTGATCCATGTTGTTGCAAATGGCAAGATTTCATTCTTTCTATGGCTGGATCAGTTCAGTTCAGTCTCTCAGTCGTGTCCGACTCTTTGCGATCCCATGAATCGCAGCACGCCAGGCCTCCCTGTTCATCACCATCTCCTGGAGTTCACTCAGACTCACATCCATCAAGTCCGTGATGCCATCCAGCCATCTCATCCTCTGTCGTCCCCTTCTCCTCCTGCCCCCAATCTCTCCCAGCATCAGAGTCTTTTCCAACGAGTCAACTCTTTGCACGAGGTGGCCAAAGTACTGGAGTTTCAGCTTTAGCATCATTCTTTCCAAAGAAATCCCAGGGTTGATCTCCTTCAGAATGGACTGGTTGGATCTCCTTGCAGTCCAAGCGATCCTCAAGAGTCTTCTCTAACACCACAGTTCAAACGCATCAATTCTTCGGTGCTCAGCCTTCTTCACAGTCCAACTCTCACATCCATACATGACCACAGGAAAAACCATAGCCTTGACTCGACGAACCTTAGTCAGCAAAGTAATGTCTCTGCTTTTGAATATGCTATCTAGGTTGGTCATAACTTTTCTTCCAAGGAGTAAGCGTCTTTTAATTTCATGGCTGCAGTCACCATCTGCAGTGATTTTGGAGCCCAAAAAAATAAAGTCTGACACTGTTTCCACTGTTTCCCCAACTATTTCCCATGAGGTGATGGGACCAGATGCCATGATCTTCGTTTTCTGAATGTTGAGCTTTAAGCCAACTTTTTCACTCTCCTCTTTCACTTTCATCAAGAGGCTTTATAGTTCCTCTTCACTTTCTGCCATAAGGGTGGTGTCATCTGCATATCTGAGGTTATTGATATTTCTCCCAGCAATCTTGATTCCAGCTTGTGCTTCTTCCAGTCCAGCATTTCTCATGATGTACTCTGCATATAAGTTAAATAAGCAGGGTGACAATATACAGCCTTGACATACTCCTTTCCCATTTTGGAACCAGTCTGTTGTTCCATGTCCAGTTCTAACTGTTGCTTCCTGACCTGCATACAGATTTCTCAAGAGGCAGGTTAGATGGTCTGGTATTCCCATCTCTTTCAGAATTTTCCACAGTTTATTGTGATCCACACAGTCAAAGGCTTCGGCATAGTCAATAAAGCAGAAATAGATGTTTTTCTGGAACTCTCTTGCTTTTTCCATGATCCAGAGGATGTTGGCAATTTGATCTCTGGTTCCTCTGCCTTTTCTAAAACCAGCTTGAACATTAGGGAGCTCACGGTTCACATATTGCTGAAGTCTGGCTTGGAGAATTTGGAGCATTACTTTACTAGCATGTGAGATGAGTGCAATTGTGCAGTAGTTTGAGCATTCTTTGGCATTGCCTTTCTTTGGAATTGGAATGAAAACTGATCTTTTCCAGTCCTGTGGCCACTGCTGAGTTTTCCAAATTTGCTGGCATATTGAGTGCAGCACTTTCACAGCATCATCTTTCAGGATTTGAAATAGCTCAACTAGAATTCCATCACCTCCATTAGCTTTGTTCGTAGTGATGCTTTCTAAGGCCCACTTGACTTCACATTCCAAGATGTCTGGCTCTAGATTAGTGATCACATCATCGTGATTATCCGGGTCGTGAAGACCTTTTTTGTACAGTTCTTCCGTGTATTCTTGCCACCTCTCCTTAATATCTTCTGCTTCTGTTAGGTCCATACCATTTCTGTCCTTTATCGAGCCCATCTTTGCATGAAATGTTCCCTTGATATCTCCAATTTTCTTGAAGAGATCTCTAGTCTTTCCCATTCTGTTGTTTTCCTCTATTTCTTTGCACTGATCGCTGAAGAAGGCTTTCTTATCTTTTCTTGCTATTCTTTGGAACTCTGCATTCAGATGCTTACATCTTTCCTTTTCTCCTTTGCTTTTCACTTCTCTTCTTTTCACAGCTATTTGTAAGGCCTCCCCAGACAGCCATTTTGCTTTTTTGCATTTCTTTTCCATGGGGATGATCTTGATCCCTGTCTCCTGTACAGTGTCACGAACCTCATTCCATAGTTCATCAGGCACTCTGTCTATCAGATCTAGGCCCTTAAATCTATTACGCACTTCTACTGTATAATCATAAGGGATTTGATTGAGGTCATACCTGAATGGTCTAGTGGTTTTCCCTACTTTCTTCAATTTAAGTCTGAATTTGGCAATAAGGAGTTCATGATCTGAGCCACAGTCAGCTCCCGGTCTTGTTTTTGTTGACTGTATAGAGCTTCTCCATCTTTGGCTGCAAAGAATATAATCAATCTGATTTCGGTGTTGACCATCTGGTGATGTCCATGTGTAGAGTCTTCTCTTGTGTTGTTGGAAGAGGGTGTTTGCAATGACCAGTGCATTTTCTTGGCAAAACTCTATTAGTCTTTGCCCTGCTTCATTCCACATTCCAAGGCCAAATTTGCCTGTTACTCCAGGTGTTTCTTGTCTTCCTACTTTTGCATTCCAGTCCCCTATAATGAAAAGGACATCTTTTTTGGGTGTTAGTTCTAAAAGATCTTGTAAAAACCGTTCAACTTCAGTTTCTTCAGCTTTACTGGTTGGGGCATAGACTTGGATTACTGTAATATTGAATGGTTTGCCTTGGAGACGAACAGAGATCATTCTTTCGTTTTTGAGATTGCATCCAAGTACTGCATTTCGGACTCTTTTGTTGACCATGATGGCTACTCCATTTCTTCTGAGGGATTCCTGCCCACAGTAGTAGATATAATGGTCATCTGAGTTAAATTCACCCATTCCAGTCCATTTTAGTTCACTGATTCCTAGAATGTCAACGTTCACCCTTTCCACCTCTTGTTTGACCACTTCCAATTTGCCTTGATTCATGGACCTGACATTCCAGGTTCCTATGCAATATTGCTCTTTACAGCATCAGATCTTGCTTCTATCACCAATCACATCCACAACTGGGTATTGTTTTTGCTTTGGCTCCATCCCTTCATTCTTTCTGTAGTTATGTCTCCACTGATCTCCAGTAGCATATTGGGCACCTAAAGACCTGGGGAGTTCCTCTTTTGGTATCCTATCATTTTGCCTTTTCCTACTGTTCATGGGGTTCTCAAGGCAAGAATACTGAAGTGGCTTGCCATTCCCTTCTTCAGTGGACCACATTCTGTCTGGCTGGATAGTGTTCCATTATATACATGCACCTTATCCATTCATGTGTTGATAGGCACTTAAGTTGCTCCATATCTTGGCTACCATATCTTGGCAATGAACACAAGGGTACATATATCTCTTCTGATTAACATTTTAACTTTCTTCAGATAAATACTCTGGAGTGGAATCTCTG